>NC_142932.1:44776523-44824023 GCF_046866305.1 Octopus bimaculoides | reverse complement strand
AAGAAAGTTTTCTGCACATATATGTATATAAAGTAAATACATGTAATTCAAAAGCATGTTTTGTGTGGTTTATTTCGTAACCAAAACACAGGTACAGATTATAAACAATGAAAGGCTGATTTTGGTAATTCATTTGAGAGAGGTAGTAGAGAGCTATTTCGATGATAAATCTGACCTTGGATCTTGAAAGTTTGTATGAATCCTGGCTCAGTTAAATCTCTTGTGGCTCCAAATGATGTCGTCTGTAGTGCAGCATTGAATTGCCTAATTTTATTTTGAAGGTGCTTGGAATCTTGGTCAGTTGATGGCAATCATTTCTTCAATGGCTCTGGAAGTTGGAGGATTGCAGGGATTTAACCTTTACACTACTGCAGCACAGTGCAAGTGTCCCTTCAGGCCACTTTCTTTACTTTACTATGCACTCAGTTGTCATTGCACCAATGGAAACTCTAGTGTCATCTGCATAATGAACTGCTGGATCATAACTGAAAGCTGCTTCATAGAAGTTGCTTCTCTAAACTGTTGCCACTGCTCTTCATTCTGCAGTGGAAATCCTATTCCTTGTTAGACATGCATACCTCTGTTCATCATTTTGCGGTGCTCTGGCTTTTGTAGTGAACAGTCTGTTCATTTCTTGGTATGCTTTCCTTTCTGCAGCTGTCTCTCTTTCCTAGACAGAGACATACTTTTGGCTGACCTTGAAATTGTAGACAAATTTGACACTTTCCTTCTAGGCAAGGTTATATACGTATACAGAAATACACGGGTGCAGAAGATAGTAAACAATGAAAATAACTGGGTAACGGAAATTATATTTCTTAATATGACAAGCAGAAAGTAAATAAGAATTTTTTACGGAAAATAACGAATTGTACAGGTCAAAGTGAAATTTAGGAAAAAAGCCATTAACAGCAAAAAAAAAAAAAAAAAAAAATTGCAAATGAAAATAAGAAAATTTTAGGGAAATTAACTAAGTGCACGGATTTAAGTGAAATTTTTTAAGTTACTTCAGTCACGTAATTATGAACTTACTTTTTTATCATTAAATGATGATAATGATGTTGTTCCTGGGGGTGGGAGTCAAAATGAAGAAGAGGTGGAGGATGTGTGTGTGTATAAATGTCTGTATTTATGTGTGTGTATGTGTCTGTGTAAATATATATATATATACATATTCTTTTATTCTTTTATTAGTTGCAGCCATTTGACTGCAGCCATGCTGGAGCACCGCCTTTAAATATATTTATATATAGATCTACCTATCTGTTTTTACATATCTAACTGAATTTACCTATCTACTTATCTCTCTGTTTTTGTCACTGTCTCTGATTGGTTCCCCTCCCCCGCTCTCTCCTTCTCTCTATATATATATGTATGTATGTGCGTATATATATATATATATATATATATATATATATATATATATGTGTGTGTGTGTGTGTGTGTGTGTGTGTGTGTGTGCACATACATGTGTGTGTGTGTATATCTGTTATCTTTTATGTTTGACTTGTTTCAGTCATTAGACCACAGTCATTCTGGGGCTCTGCCTTGAAGAATTTTAGTCAAATGCCTTGTACTCATTTTATCAGTCTTTTTTGCCAAACTGCTAGGTTACAGAGACACAAGCACAGCAACATATATATATATATATATATATATATATATATATGACAGTTTCCTTTCTGTCCACCAAATCTGCCCAGTAGGCTTTGTCAACCCAAGGCTATAATAGATAACACTTACTCAAGGTGTCATGCAGTGGGACTGAATCTGGAACCATGTGGTTCAGTAGCAAACTTCTTACCACACAGACATGCCTTAGCTGGGCTTTATATATAAAAGCACATGCGTGCATATAAACATTACGAACTAGATTATCAAATAAAGTAATTATGTGTGTATATATATATATATATATATATATATATAATCTGCTGGTGAGGATATATATTGTAAGTTACAGTATCTGATAATAAACAATGAAGTCTGAGTGAGTAATTACAAGAAGTCTGGAGTAAGATAAAAGATCTGATGCCGATGTCTATAACTGATTTAGATTAATAGGAATTTCAACATTGCTTTTGGAATTGTTGCTGTTGTAGTTGTTGTTGTTGTTGCATGCTTTTATATGTGTGGGTGTGTGTGTGTGTGTGTGTGGGAGCATGTATTTGTGTGTGGGAGTGTGAGTGTGTTATTCATATCTATATATTTATAAATTAATTAACTGGTTAATGAGCTGTAAATTTTTCTTGTTTATATCTGCACGTACATAGCTTACATGATTGTGGTGTATGTTTGTAAGTATTTGTGTGCTTGTTCATACATGAATATTTATATATAAATATGTGAATATTATATATATATAAATATATATATATATATATATATTATATATATATATATATATATATATATATATATATATATATATATATATATATATATATATATATATATATATATATATATATATATATATATATATATATATATATATATATATATATATATATGTATGTATGTATGTATGCATGTATGTATATATATACATATATAAATATATATGTGTGTGTGTATATATATATATATATATATATGCACACACACACACATGCATATACATGCACGTCCATATTTACATATCCACATGCTTAACCACATAGTAACTATGCATGTGTGATTGATTGTGAGCATGTGTGTGTGTGAGTGTGTGTGTATATATACATATATATATATATATATATATATATATATATATATATATATATATATATATATATATATATATATATACATATATATATATGTGTGTGTGTGTGTGTGTGTGTGTGTGTGTGTACACACTATATTATGTATGCCTGTATGTATGTATGTATGGTATGTATGTATGTGAGTGAGTGTGTATCCCGTATCTATATGTGTGTATTTGCACTAATTGGAAAATTAGAATATTATCCATTGTATATCTTGTTTAGAAATAAACACAAAACAGACATTTTTACATCTTATTGTTTTTTTACTTTAGTTTCTCAAATAGGAACAGAATTATCAAAGGTACTCTATAGTTTGTTTCACTCAATTAATAAACATTTCTTTTTTTTTTTTCCATTGTGTTGTTTCCATTGCCCATTAATTCATATATGCATAACTGATGACTTACTCCTTACTTTCGGAATGCTCAACTAATTAAGTTTGATGCCCATTGATGCTGTACTCTTGTTAGTATTAGTACTCCATCTCTGTAACTTGATCAAAATACTCAGCGTTTAGAAAGTATTTGTCCTTCTTTGTTGGTGAAGAATTTCCTGTTCTTTGGAAATAAAATCCCAACCTTATGAGGCAATTCCTTATTTGGTTTTATAATATTTATGTTTATGAAGTATTAGAATTTATAACCATATGGTTGTGAATGGGTTTAACATTTTAGCATTTAAACTAACCAGATCTGGTCTAAATATTCTACATGTTTTATACTCAAGTGAGTCATATCCAGCCTCTCATACCTACCCTACAATGTCATTCTAAAGATAGACAATCACATCGTTGAAATTCCAAAACTATCAGATAATGCATGATTGCTTCGAACTAATGTGAGTCGATAAGCATTCCACTTGACAGAGTAACCCGATTGCTAAAGGATCAAATCCTTATATGGCTTTTCAAATGTACTCCTAAGAAGGGCATCTTATATATTTTTTGTCCTAAAAATCAAAGTGGTGAAAGAAAGCTTCTGTGTATCTTTAACCTTTTATCTTTTACTTGTGTCAGTCATTTGACTGTGGCCATGCTGGGGTATTGCCTTGATGGGTTTTAGCTGGACAGATCAACCCCATGACTTATTTTTTAAGCCAAGTTCGTTTTCTATCCGTCTCTTTTGATGAACTGCTAAATTTATGGGGATGTAAACACACCAACACTGGTTGTCAAGTGAAGGTGGTGGGACAAACACAGATACAAAGACACACACACACACACACACACACACACACAGACACACACACACACACACACACACACACACACACACACACACACACACATATATGTATATATATATATATATATATATATATATATATATATATATATATATATAAATATATACACAATATGCTTCTTTCAGTTTCCATCTCCCAAATCCACTCACAAGGCTTTAATCGGCCAGAATCATGTGGTTGGGGAGCAAACTTCTTACCACGCAACCATGCCTGCATTATTTGGAAAAAAAAAAAAACGAATGTTCTACAATCAATACAAATGGATCAGTGGTATATGCTAATACTAAATGACTTGCTATTTAAGTGAAATTAAGAATTAGTTACAGTAAAGGAAGGACTCTCTATATTGCACTAACACTAGCCTCTTGTTTGTCATGGTTCTTGAATATTATGTTGTGTTACAGTAAAGTTCTGTTTATCTGTTATTTGAAATGTATATTCTACTCCTGAAAATCTATATCATGCTACCCTGTCTCTGAGGTATGTGGGGTCACCCTAAAAGATTTTCATAGTTTGAATGACTCCGTGTTTATCTGTAATTTGTTTAGCAGAACAGATTTTAACACTGAGCAACATTCTTTTGTATCCGTACAATTTATAAAAATACTTATTTACTTGCTTTAGTCAATGGCCAACAGCCATGCTGGAGCATGACATTGAAGAGTTTTAGTTGAACAGTTTGCATCAAATAGATAGATTGCCTTCAAGATTAATTTTTAAGTCTGGTATTTATTCTACGGCTCTCTTTTGTCAAGCCACTAAGTTCTGGTGATGTAAACAAACCAAGACCAGTTGTTAAGTGGTGGGTGGGGAGAGACAATCACAGAGGCAAAAACACACACACACATATATATGATGGACTTCTTTCAGTTTCCATCTACCAAATCCACTCACAAGGCTTTGGTTGACCTGAGGCTATAGTATGAGACACTTACCCAAGGTGCTATGCTGTGGGACTGAACTCTGAACCCAGAATCACGTGGTTGGGAAGTAAGCTTCTTTCTATTCCTGAAAATCTATCTTTGTTATGTTACAGTGATGTAAACAAACCAACACCTGTTGTTGAGTGGTGGATTGAGAGACAAATGCAGATGCAAACAGACACACACATATGATGGACTTCTATACATTTCCATCTACCAAATTCACTCGCAAAGCACTGGTCATCCTGGGGTTACAGAAGAAGACATTTGGCCAAGGTGCCACACAATGGAACTGAACCTCAAACAATGTGGTTGCAAAGTGAGTTTATTAACCACACAGTCATGACTTATATTTCGAATTTAAAAAAAAGATATTTCCTCTTGTCTTCCCTCAGAACCATGAATTACCAGTTCAAATAACCACCCAAAAGTCAATCAAAAGGTTATAGGTTCACATCCTTTTAATTTCCTTGGGCAGCATTGTCAATCTACTTAAATTTTAAAAGTAGAGACAGCCCTAAAAATATATATATATTGTAGGGAAAAAAGAACATGTCTCAGTAAGCATTATTAAGAGGGTCTTTAAGGTGGCGAGCTGGTACAATTGTTAGCACATTGGGCAATGCTAACTGGCATCTCATCCATCTTTACATTTTGAGCTCAAATGTCACTGTGGGCCACTTTGCCATTTCATCCTTTTGGGGTTGATGTAATTGAATTATCCCCTTCAAAATATTGCTGGCCTCATACAAAAAATCTGAAACTATTAGTAAGAAGGTCTTTTACATATTGCACTGAATTGAACCATTTCTATGCATCTTGAGAGGCAACTAGAGTAATTACACAATCTGTGGAAAGGTGAGGAAGAGTCTAGGTTCACTTTCATATGGGATGTAATCTCTGAGTTTGATTCTGAGCCACATCTAGACAAGTGATGAGCAACAACCTGTTTTATGTTAAACTTGTTACACAGACACGTCTGTCACAAGTGTGAACATGTTTATTAACCAAAGAGAAAAAAAGAGTTCTCTCAATTGGTTTTACTCAGAAAGGACTCTTTTATACAGAAGTAATTTATGAACCATTTACAAATAGATGAGTAGCTGGTACGTGTATTATTTCAGACATGCCATACCTCATTTAACTCAATATTTAATGAAGTGGTTGCCCGGCTGGGTGTCAACACCCCTTTTTGTAAGGGGACATTGTAATTACTTAAAGGGCAGGATAAATGAAAAAAAAAAAAAAAATTGGACATAAAGACATGCCTGAATTTCAGATTACTGAACAGATATTGTTACCCCTTTACAGTTCTGGGTAATGCCACTGGATGAGGAGGAGGAGAGGATACTGAAGAGGAAGAGAAGAGGAGAAAATGCTAATGTGAGATAATGGAACAAGACAAAAAAATAAAGAAAGATCAGGACCAGTTAACTTGTGCAATAACAAAACTTATGTCGATGATGTTATCATTACTGGTGTTGCTCTGTTGTCCCTAATGTTGTTTAGGGCCTGGGGTGGGCTACAGAGTGGGGGAGAAGATTTAATTTTCAATGTTTGTAATCTTGATGACTTGACTCAAAGGTTCCTCCCACCACCCACCCTCACCAAAAAATGCCAAAAACATAAAAATTAAAAAAGAAAACAACGTAAAAATAAAAAAATAAAAACCAAAAATAATAAACAATAGGATGTATAAATAAAATTAGTCAAACAGAACGATGAGTTTTATTTTATGTTATGTTGTTAGATGCAATAAAATTAAAAATATTTTTCTGAAACTGTAAAATGTTCTTATTCTCTTATATTCTTATTATATTTCCATTTTATATTTTTGCATTCCCAACCCTCTCCACCCTGATAACGTACTTAATTACTATGGTTACATATATATTGCAGTTGTCAATGTATTTTATTTTATTGCGTTTATTATATATATTTGTTTATGTTTTTTTTTGTGTGTGTGTGTGTGTTTTAAGAAAGAATCCCGGTGAAGGTTCCTTAACATCAAGAGCTGTCCGTTTCCTTCTCTTCTCATCTGGATTCCCTTCCCCATCAACTTCCAAACATACGCACCCATATTCTGCATGTAGGCACACACTCACATGCATAAACATACACATACATACATACATAAATCTATATATATATACATACATACATATATATATATATATATATATATATATATATATATATATATATATATATATATATATATATACGCACACACATAAACATATTTGTTTGTGCATGCAGGCACACACACACATGCATACGCTTACCCACATATACAGAACTAAAAATGCATGAAATGCACTCAATCAAATCCACATACAAATTGCAATATGTGAAAATGAAATAAACTTTTATATCAAGAGGAATATGTACTACTACTGCTGCTGCTACTGCTGCAGATGATGATGATGAAGTTGATGATGACAGTAATAATAATAATAATAATAATAATAATAATGATAGTAACAGTAATAATATTTTATTTATTACTAATAAAAATAACTCCTACATTACACTTTGCAAAATATTGTAAAAACAAATTAAAGTGAAATGTAAATGAAATTTAGCAAAAAACAAAGGGTAATCATGAAATACTTCGGTGTGTATGTATATATGTGTGTGTATATACACACATGTATATATATCTATATATATATATATATATTTTATATATATATATATATATATTATATATGTATATATATATATATATATATATATATATATACATATATACAGACATATATATATATACACGCACATACACATTTATATACATATGTCTTCAAATGTATGTGTGTATATATGTGTATATACATACATATATATATATCAGAATATGGTTAAATTTCCAACAACAATATCTACATACATATATATATATGTATGTATGTATGTATGTGTGTATATAAAAAAAAATATATATATATATATAATGTTGTTGCTGTTGTTACATTTTGGACATCATTCTATTAAATTTGCCTGGACCACTTTATATTAAATTTTTAAGTCAAAAGAGACCTATAAAATGCAACACTGAAGAAGTTGTATGCATGTATCGATGTGTGTTCATGTGTGTATATGTGTTTGCATGTAAGTCGATATCCATGCATTTTCCTCTCTCCTTTCTTTCTCACTTTTCCTCATTTTCTCTTTCTCTCTCCTTCTTTCTCACTCCTCCTATATCTATATATATAATATGGGTAAGGATTTTGTTTATGCATTTGCCTGATTATAAATATACATGCATATATACTAATGTACACACACATATATATATATACATGTATGTACATATATACATCTGTGTGTCTATGTATATAATGATATTTATGTATGTATATATATATTAATATATGTATATAAACACGTGTGTGTCTGTTTACGTACGTGATTGTGTGTCTATAAGTTTATTTGTTTCTATTTTCCTTACTGTACATACACATAAACATGTCCAGCGACGTATAGGAAACAATAAAAATTCTTTCTTTAGCTTTTTCATTTTCTGTTTTATTGTGAGGGGGTTAAAATTAAGATGCAACTCCCTCTCCATCTCATGAATAATACTTGTTATATGTCTGGGAATAATTGCAAGTGTCCAAGAACTGTCAAACTATCAAAGCTATTAAATTCTTAAGTTTCAGTATAATTCTTTGGATGACATTAAATGATCTGTCAAGATAGAAACTACTATTATTTACTGTTACAAGTTTTCTTAAAATATGCTTCTAAGGCATAGGCGTAGGCATGATTGAATGGTAAGAAGCTTGCTTCCCAACCATATTGTTCTAGGTTCAGTCCCACTGAACAAGGCTGGGCAATGTCCTGAGTGGATTTGGTAGAGAGAAACAAAAAGAAGCCAGTAGACAGAAACTAAAAGGTGGCGAGCTGGCAGAAACGTTAGCACACCGGGCGAAATGCTTAGCGGTATTTCGTCTGCCATTACATTCTGAGTTCAAATTCTGCCAAGGTCGACTTTGCCTTTCATACTTTTGGGGTCGATAAATTAAGTACCAGTTATGCACTGGGGTTGATATAATCGACTTAATCCGTTTGTCTATCCTTGTTTGTCCCCTCTAAGTTTAGCCCCTTGTGGGCAATAAAGAAATAAGAAGCTTGCTTCCCAACCATATTGTTCTGGGTTCAATCCCACTGAACAAGGCTGGGCAAAGTTCTGAGTGGATTTGGTAGAGAGAAACTAAAAGAAGCCCAGTGTGGAGTGGACTGGAAGCATTTGAAGTGGCCAGGATAACACATGCAAGACTCAAGAGAGATTTAAAGAAGAATGTTATGATCAAGAAGGTGAATCGCAATGACCTTTTTGTGTGCACAGTTTGTGACAGACCTTGCCTTTCCTTTCCTGGGCTCAAATCTCATTTGTGAATCCATGGTAAGCAAACTTCCAACAACCATTCTACCTATATGTCTGTGCACACCTTTCAATGCAATGTATGCCAGAAGGTCTGCAAATCTAATGGAGGCCTCAAAAGACAAAACTTAACTGCAGCTCTTGGTGGTCCAAACTGGATATGCAATCTATGTGGGTGTCTTTTCAAAACATTGTCTGGTTTAAAAAACACACATCAGACACCATCATGGTTCTAAGGTGTAGGTACAGGTGGTGGTCAGACTCTGCATAGGTATAGGCACAGGAGTGGGTGTATGGTAAGTAGCTTGCTTACCAGCCACATGGGTTCAGGTTCAGTCCCACTGCATGGCACCTTGGGCAAGTAAGTGTCTTCTACTATAGCCTCAAGCTGACCAAAGCCTTGTGAGTGGATTTGGTAGATGGAAACTGAAAGAAGCCCATCATGTGTGTATGTATGTTTGTGTGTCTGTGTTTGTCCCACCACCATTGCTTGACAACCAATGTTGGTGTGTTTATGTCTCCGTAATTTAGCAGTTTGGCAAAAGAGACCAACGGGATAAGTACTAGGCTTACAAAGAATAAGTCCTGGGGTCGATTTATTTGACTAAAGGTGTTGCTCCAGCATGGCTACAGTCAAATGACTGAAGCAAATAAAAGAATATATATATATATATATATATATATATATATATATATATATATATATATATACATACATGTATGTATGTATGTATTTATGTATGTATGTGTAAACACCAAACAGATGTATTAGTTTAATGCTGGGGAAGTGAGAAATTCTTTTATATTTCGAGCCTATGCTCTTCGACAGAAAGGAACACAGAAATAAACAGGGAGAGAAAATAAAAAAGTTTTAGTGGCTAGCGATCTATCATAAGTCATAAGTACCATAAGTCAGCAGTTTGGCAAAAGAGACCAATAGAATAAGTACTAGGCTTACAAAAAATAAGTCCTGGGGTTGATTTGTTCCACTAAAAATTCTTCAAGGCAGCGCTCCATCATTGCCGCAGTCTAATTATTGAAACAAATGAACATTAAAAGATGAAGCTATAGATGGCAGAGTTGATGAAGCATTGTACAATGTAATTTGCCATATTTGGTTATAATCCACGATGTCCTGTGATCAAATCTCACCCAGTCTGATGTCACTTTTCAACTTTCCATGGTCTATGATATAGAATACCATTGAAAAAGTATTGGGGTTGATGTAATTGATTAAATCCTTGAGGTCATTGCTCCAGAATGGCCACATTTTCAATGATTGAAACCTGTAAAATATTTGGTTATAATCATCGATGTTCTGTGTTCAAATCTTACTCAGGTTGATATCATTTTTCATCTTTTCATGATCCATCATATAGAATAGCAGTGTACAAATATTGGGGTTGATGCTTATTGATTAAACACTCAGGTGCTCCAGAATGGCCACATTTCCAATGATTGAAACTTGTAGAAGATCAAAAGAAAACATGCTTTCAATAAAATTCAAGTTCTGCACGGTCAATCCCGATCAAGGTAACATATTCAATTAAAAGCATTCCAACACTGACCATCCTGTCTTTTGCCTATGTGCAGTGAACCCAATACCACATTTATAAGACAGCGAGGAGTGACTTAAGAAAATTTTATTATTTGTTTTAGAAGATCAAGCAACCATGTAGTGGTTCTCATATTGGTCTCCAATTTTGGTACGAGACCAGCAAATTCAGGGGATGGGGTAAATTGATTTCATTGACCCATCAGTGCATAACTGATACTTATTTTATCGACTCTGAAAGGATAAAAGGCAAAGTCGACCTCATTGGAATTTGAACCCAGAATGTAAAGGTAGACAAACTGCTATTAAGCATATTGTCTTGTATGCTAATGATTATGCCAGCTCACTGCCTTATGTCGTGAGTCTCCTATTGAGTTCTATATTCATTGATGATTCAAAAAAGTGGGCATAATTTTGGCAATATTAGAGAGTGCTGGGCATTAGCATGCTGGGAAAACTGCTTAGTGATATTAATATGTCATTATGTTCGGAGTTAAAATTCTGCTATGGTCGACTTTACCTTTCACCCTTTCATGTGATTGAGGTCCAGTAGTTTGGTGGGTGACTAAAGTCTGCCAGTTTGATGAGTGACTGAAGTCAAAAACTTGGTGTGTGCCTCTGAGTAAAAAATTTTGCAAGTCAGAAAGATGCCTTCTGCTCTCTATCCCTCCTATCCTGAAAGGAGATGGATCTTCCAAGCCTGTCAAAAATTCATGAAGGTCCCTCCTTAGATTTCCAGACCCTATAACAATGTGATGGTGGAAATGTCCAACAGTTTTGTGTGTGACTACACAGCTGCAATTGTAATTGGATCTGAATGAGGAAGGGAGATAATCACATGCAGCCAATAATTTTCTAGATTTAACATGCAACAGTTTCATGCAGTTTATTTCTACCAATTCCACTCATGAGACATTGGTCATCCTAAGGCAATAGTAGAAGACACTTGCCCAAAATACCATACAGTAAGACTGAAAAGACTACCTTTTGCAAAGCAAGCTTCTTAGTTAAACAAATATGTCTTATAATTATATTTCTCTCTGATACAATGTACATTAGCAATTATGTTGGTAGTGGTGGCATGGTGGATCTCTGTTATTTAATAATTGTAGCTCACTCAACTGGATTACATGTTCTTGAATTAGCATGTGAGTAGCTGAGTATTCCACAGACATGTGTACCCTTAATGTAATCCTCGCACAGAATTAGCATGACACAGTATGTAACAGGTTTGTATCTTTTGGATTATAGGCGCAGTACGCCTGACAGTTTTCGTTACAGTTTCCATTTTCCCAATTTCATTCATAACATATAAACTGACCTGAGACTAAAGAAATGACATTTGTCAAGATGCTTTGTAATGGAATTGAACTTGGGACCCTATGGCTGCAATGTGTACTCCTGAACTATATATTTTACTGTGCCTGCATTAGCAATTATAATACACAATAATGATATAAATTCTATCTCATAATGTTATGATACCACTCATAATATGCCACTGTGATATTGATGTTGATTACATTTTTCTCATAATATTATAATAATAATAATTACTAATACATACATTATATATATATATATATATATATATATATATATATATATATATATATACATATATGAATATATTGATATATATATATATATGAATATATTAATATATATGTATGTATGTATGTATGTATATATATATATATATATATATATATATATATATATATATATATACATATATATATGTATGTATGTATTTATGTATGTATGTATGTATGTATGTATGTATGTATAACACAGTGATGTGTTATTTAATTATATATCATAACGATAAGATATTAATTATATTTCACAGAGATATTATATCGATCACATTTCCCCATAATTTAACTAACACTAATTACATTACCCAATAATATATTACAGATATATTAATTACATTACACTGATATCAAATATTATATTATGCAAAGTTATTAGTCATACAGTGATGTGATATTATTTATAATTTCTCATAATATAATACTAATTATATGACATAATATATTATTTTCACTGTGATAGATTAAGTTATGTTAAACAGTAATATGATCTTTGTCATGTTACTCAGTGATACACATTAATTATAATTCTATATAATTTAATAATATACTGTTACATACAATTATTTCACACAATGATATGATATAAATTATATTATGTCATACTATATATTAAGTATATAAAATAATAATATGATACTGATTATGTTATTGAAAAAAATATTATTAATTATAAATATGATATTAATAATAAATTTATGACATATCAAATATATTATATAAGGAAGTGAACTGGCAAAATTGCTTGAGTGCTGGATAGAAAGCATTGTGATATTCCAGTTCTTTGTATTTTAAGTTCAAATCTTCAAATCGCACAGAGACCAACTTTTCATTTCACCCATTTGAAATCGATAAATAAAGTACCAGTGTACTATTTGGAGCCATGCTTCTCCCACTTTTTCTTTTTCCCCCAAATTGTATCTGTAATTCAAAAGTGTAGCTTTGTTGTCTTGTATCATGCTGATTGGGCCTGAGAATTGCATTAAGGTTATTGATGTTTTTGGAATACTCAGCCATTTACATGTTAATCTCATGAGTAGGAATTCAGTTAGTTGAACAACTAACCGAAAGCTATTCTTTGAAACTGATAGAAAATCAGTATTATTCAGAGATATAACATAAGTCATTAGGTTAATTATGCTTACAATTATATGTTAATTATGGAGCATAATTACCATTAACTATACAGATAATGCATTATCATAACCATGATTATGAATTATCTTCTCAAATGGATTAGAGGTATTTCCCTAGCAATATCTCTAATCTGTTCTCACTCTCTCTCCTAAAGTTGAGTAACCATGTAGCTTCTCTACAAGAACCTGTTCTATTCCAACCTCCACTCTCATACCTTAACCCCAATCTAACATACAGAGATAACATCTTCCTTCCCTGGGGCTATTGATTTGTGAGTTACATGGTAACCTCAATTGTACCAGTGTTATGAAAATAGCAACCTGTACACATGGTAAAGTGGTTGGCATTAGGAAGGGCATGCAGCCACAGAAACCATGCCAAAGCAGACACAAGAGTACAATGCAGTCCTTGGGTCACTGGATCCTTGCCAAACCATTCAACCCATGCCAGCATGAAACACGGATTTCAAATGCTGCCACTGCTGCTGTTGATGATGATGATGATGATAATGATGATAATGCACTTCAGAATAAACCTACAGATATCAGCAATCACTGAATATGTAAATTAAACTTAATTTTAGATTTAGCTAATGTTGTCCTAGAGAAACAAAAATATGGGATAGTTACTTTCTGAATGCTTATGATAATAAATGCCCTCTATCAGAGCTGACTTAGTGCTAAACTACATAAATGACAATAAAAAGTATGGCATTTTACTGGAGAAAAAGCAGTGCTATCTAAACTAATTTAGCTTCCTTAATTATCAGAATTATTAGAATTGATTGATGGTCTCATTCCCTTTTGAAGTTGGCTGCCACAGCTTTACAGCTGGATCAGTGCACTATTTCCTGTAGAAAGTTTATCTGAAACTGAGAGAACAGAAAAAAGTCACCAAGGAGATAGAATAGCAGCTGAAACCAGCTTAAGGTGGTCATGGTTGATAAGGGACCTCAAGTGGAACCCTTCTGCAAGCAAAAACTAATTTAGTCCTCAATGTCCTGCTCAGGCAAAGCAAGTAAGTTAAGAGATAAAATGCTTGTGAACCTAAAACTATGTGCTTGGGAAGAGAACATTTCAACTATACAGCCATGCCTATATAGTCATGTTGTATTCTAGCCCTGTGTCCTTCAGAAACGTTCTAGCCATAACCATGCCATTATTTAATACATCTAAGACTGCCTGATATCAATATATCTATTCTGTACTTCATTGGTATATATATCATCATCATCATCATTTAATGTCTGTTATATGCATATGTATATACGTGTGTGTGTGTAGAATATGAAGAAAGTCAGGAGGTTTGAGATGAATATATTTATTGGGTCATCCCATAAATAAGGCCGTTTTTTCAATTGCATGAACTAAGAGTCAGAGGGGGACAGGATAAACTACCTGCATCAACTTGCTATAAAAGCAGGTAGTAATTTCACCTTGTCCTTATTCTTAGTGAAAGTTTTGGAGAGTGCAGTTTGATTTTAACAGTTATTTTTTCAAATCTATAATGGAAGTGATAAAGATGTATATTCAGCATATTTTGCTTCATGAAGGCAACAGAAAGTGTGAGGAATATTAATGCAGTATATGGGGATCGGACAATAAGCATAAGCCAGTGTCAACAATGGTTCTAGAAATTCCAAGCCGGAAACTGCAGCCTAGAAGATGAGCCTCGTCCTGGTAGATCTGTAGAGCTTGATGAGGATGACCTGCCTGTGAACCCTTGTGGAACAAAATCAAATTGTAACTGTTGGGGAACCAGCAGATAAGCTTGGATTTGATAATTCAACCATTCATCGACTCATGTGTGCCATCAGAAAAGTCAAACTTTCTGTATCTAATTGCTCGTAGAAAGTGAATGTGTGCTCTTCTTTGCTGTCATGTCTCAGGAATGAACCATTTTTGGACCGAATAGTGACTGGTGATGAGAAATGGGTTCTCTATAAAACTGTCAAGCACTGAAGACAGTGGGTAGGGAAAGGAGAAACACCGGCACTCCATGCTAAGGAAATTTTTCACCCACGTGAGGTGTTGTTATCTGTATGGTGGGATATTAAAGGTTTAGTCCACTTTGAACTTTAAAATCCAAACTAAACAATAACAAAGGAGATATACTGTGAGCAGCGTCATCAGCTTAAGTCAGCACTAGAAGAAAAACAACTACCTTTGGTTTCTAGATGAAAGGAATTCTTCCATCAGGATAATATTCGGCCACATACAGTGAGGATGATATTTCAAAGGTTGGAGTAGTTTGAATGGGAAACGATGCCCCACCCATTCATATTTGCTGGACATTGCCCCATCTAATTATCATTAATTCTGCAGTATTCAAAATCATTTGGACGGAAAAAATATGAATTCTGTAGACGAGGTCAGAACAGTAGTGGAGGAGTATTTTTCATCATGAACAAGTGAATTTTGGAAGAGGAGCCTTGCAAGTCTATCAGATAGATGGAAGTGGATTGTAGAAAATGAAGGAGAGTATATTTTAGATTAAAAGAAGAATCTTGTTTATCTTAATTTTGAAAAATAAAAGAGGTATAAATAAAACTGCATTATTTTTGGGAAGACCCAATATTTCATCAATTGATATCCGTTTGATGGCATTTGTATTGCAGCCAACATCATGCAAAAATGATTTATTTTAGTGCATAATAAATTATTTTACATGTCTGCACTAGTGCGTATGCTATAAATTGCATAGTACTATTGTACATTTTACAAACCTATTGAGATATAGAAGACTAGCTCATCAGATCAATAGAATATCATGGTTACATCCATTTTTCAACTCCTATATCCATTTGCAAAAAAAAAAATCCTCTTAAGATGAAATGGAAATGTGTGTGTCGGGGGTGGGGGAGTGATATTTGGCTACTATTTCTAGCAGGTTTATTAACTCCCTATAGTCTCGTATTTCTCAAACTGGTCAGTGGAAGTACTAAAATTTAAGGAAACTACTAACTGATTTTCCCCTGTCAACAAGAGGCACAAGGCTAGACCAGTGATTCTCAACTGGGGTTCCTATGGCCCTTGACAGTCCATATGAGATCTTGTTCAAATTTATGTGCAATAAATAGCCTATACTTTTACAATACACAAAAACATCAGCAGCACCATCATCACTTAGCGTTTGTTTTCCTTGCTAAGACAGGTTGACTAGGCTGGTAAGCCAGAAAGCTATACCAGGCTCCAGTCTGTTTTAGCTTGATTTCTACAGTTGGATGTCCTTCCTAACATTAACCACTCCACAGAGTGTACTCAGTGCTTTTTACATGTTCCTGGCATATGTACCATTTTTGTTCATCACAGGCATGGGTACCTTTTAGGTGTCACCGTCACTGGTCACAACTACGATTTCACTTAGCTTGATGTGTCTTTCCAAGCACAGCAAATCGCCAAATGTCTCAGTCACTTGTCATCGCCTCTGTGGGGCTCAACATCTGAAGATCATACTTCACTACACAATTTCTTATAATTTTTCATTACAAGAATAAAATATAATGTAAACATTGAGTGGCTAGGAAAATCCATCTGATTAAAATAGGAATCAAAAAGGGTCCGTAGGAAAAATATTGTTGAGAACCCCCTGGATTAGACTAACAAAAGGTGAGGAAATGTTGATGGTGAGTCTTGCTAATAGTCTATGAAGATAGTGTTTAGCAGAATCAGAATGCCATACAATAACTAACTTTTGTTCTGAGTTCAAATGACACAAGAGGTGACTTTGGTTAGGTTTGCCTTTCATTTATAAGTCATGAGCTGAGGCATGTGGCTTAGTGGTTAGGGTGTTGGATTCATAATTGTAAGATTGTGGTTTGATTCCTGGACTGGGCAAAGCATTTCATTTCACACTGCTCTGCGATCATTTTGACATCTGATATGTGGCACCCAGTTGCAACTGTACAGGTAATCACTATCTGATGGAGCGAGTGAGCTTATGTCTATACAAACATTTGATCACTATAAACAAATCATCTGTGTGGTTCTTTTGTAAGACATTGTTGAACCCTAATACGTCGTCTTACGATGGGAGAGTCCGTCATTATATATATGTATATATATATATATATATATATATGTTCTAGATCAGTGGTTCTCATCTAGGGTCCATATAAAATTTCATTGCTAAAATTTATGTGCAACAAATTGGTTATACTTCTACAATGAACAAAGTGGAGGCACATGACTTAGTAGTTAGAGTGTTGGACTCATGATTGTAAGATTGTCGTTTCGATTCCTGGACTGGGTGATGCACTGTGTTCTTGAACAACACACTTCATTTCGCAATCTTTCAGTTCAGTCACTTGGTAAAAATTAGTGACCCAGTGATGGATCAGTGTCCTATCCAGGCGGGGAATTTATAAGCCATGGAAGCCAGGAAACCAAGCCTTATGAGTCAGCATGACTCATGAAAGTAACCTAACTTTATATGAGCTGAGGCTGTGGATGAGTGCTCATTAAACAAGTACCAGTCATATACTGGGATGGGTTGATTAAATTGATAACACACGTGTTGTAGAATCTTTTATCTTTTCACTGGTGCAAAGAAATCATTATCTTTACGTAAGAGTTTATAGATTTATTGTTTGTCTGTTTCTAGTTTCTGTTTTGTGGTTTTTATTTTTGTTTTTCGTTTTGTCATGATAATTTTGTCTGACTTCACTTAACATAATTTTTAAAGGATTGCCTTAAAGAAAGAAAACAAAAAAAAAGATAAAGAAAAAGGAAACGAAATGCAATACAATGAATAAAAACAGGAAAAAAAACAAGGAGAAATATACAGAAAAATCAATAGAAAAGACTAACAACAACAACAACAACAACAGCAATAATAATAACTCTAACAACAATACAGTTTCTAACTCTTAAGTATGGAGCATAGATTAGATTTAAATGAAATGGTTCAACTACTGCTAGGAGGAATTCCAACAAGAGCAAAGGTAAACCAATGCAATATATTCAAGAGATGGCTTTCTCTCTTTCTCTCTCCCTTCGCTCACCTCTCTCTCTCTCTCTCACTGCCTAAATTTCTGCATCTCTGTTTCTCTCTTCTTTCAATTCCCTTAGATATTGACATCCGACATCCAATTTACTTATAAACTACAAAACACATTTCAGGTTTTGGTTGCAAGTTCTTAACGGTTGTTGCTAGAATTAAAACAGTTGTTTCGTAAGTAATTTGATTACAAAGAACCTAGACCAAAGTAAGTGGTTAAAATGTACAAAAGTGCTGAGCTTAAAGCTGATTAGCGGAAGAAAACTGATGAGGCATACTGCAATGTTTTTCCTTCTTTCTTTCTTCTCTCTTCTACCTCTGCCTCGTCATCTTCTACCTTCCCTTTCTCTTGTCCTTCTAAATAACCACCACCTCCACCACCACTATCACCAACGAAATTGACATCATCATCATCATCATCATTGTTGTCATCGTCATTGCTATCATTACCAACCGAGCTATACATTTCAGATTTTGGGAAATGCGACCTTTTATTAAATGAGAAGAAATAACACCAAAAATAAACAGGTAGATGGATTAAAGATGAAAATAAATTCTAAAAGAAAACAACAACGTAAAAACAAACAAACAACTTACAACCCATGAATAAAATAAATAAATGAATAAATACGTAAATAAATATATAAATAAATATATAAATGGTTTCTGCTGTTGTCTTGATATGAAACAGGATTGCTTTTTCTTTAGAAAGGATTTCAAAAGAATGGGTTGGAACAAATACCCTGAAAGCACCAAGAATTTGTTTTGAAAATGTAATTATCTCATTTAAGACTAGCGTTCATTAAGATGTCTCTAGAAATGGCAATCACTGCCTGATTTGATCGAACTGATTACGAATAAGATATATATCCTCTTCTCATCAGAGAACATAACAATGTTTCTAACTTTTAAGTGCTCAATTTGGAAGATTTAATGTATTAAAAACTTTGTAATTAGCTTTAGACTTTCCTCAAATCTCCACTCTGTTTTTCTTATGTCTAAAGGTTACTTGGATGTTTTGGTCTTGCCATTTGGCAGGTTGCTGTCTTCTTTCTGTTCTGGTATTTATAAATGGATAAATAAGTGAATAATAAATAAATAAATAGATAGATAAATAGAAAGCAAAGTGTTACCACAATAGCAGCTAGAGTCTATGAGGAAATGAATTTATATTATTTCCAATACTGATGTACAAGAAATTTCAGTGACCAATTCTTTGTTGACACAATATTGCTAATAATAATAATAATAATCTTCTCCACTATAGGCACAAGGCCTGACATTTTTGGTAAGTGGGATAGTTAATTACATCGACCCCAGTGCTCAGCTAGTACTCATTTTATCAACCCCAAAAGGATGAAAAGCAAAGTCAACTTTGGCCGTATTTGAACTCAGAACATAGCAACAGACAAAATACCACTAAGTATTTTGCCCAGCGTGCTAGTGATTCTGCCAGCTTGCCACCCTAATAATAATAATAATAATAATAATAATAATAATAATAATGGTTTCAAATTTTGGCACAAGGCCAGCAATTTCTGGGGGTGGGAGGGCTAAGTCGATTACTTTGACCTCCAAGACTCAATTGGTATTTAATTTATTGATCCCCAAAAGGATGAAATAATAGCAATAATAATCCTTTCTACTATAGGCACAAGGCCTGAAATTTTAGGGGAGGGGACTAGTCGATTACATCAACCCCAGTATTTCAGTAGCTACTGAAAGAGGCTATCAGTTATATCATATGTATGCATGTATTTATGAGGTGATATCAGAAAGTTCCAGGACTAGTTATGTTTAATATAAAATAACTTATTTACCCAAGTTTTAACATCATTTCCTTCAAAATAGTCACTTTGTACAGCAATTCACCAGCCCCAGCATTCCTGCCACTTTTTGAATCCAGCCTGGAAGTCATTTTCTACAAGCGAGTCAAGGGCCTTCTGCGATTTGCTCTTGATCTCAACAATGGTGTTAAAACAGCAACCTTTGAGTTGCATTTTCATCTTGAGGAAGAGATGGAAGTCTGCCGGTGCTAGATCTGGCAAATAGGGCAGGTGTGGAAGTGATACCATGTTGTTTTTAGTGAGAAATTCATGAGTGAGGAGAGCTTGGTGACAGGGTGCATTGTCATTGTGAAGAATCTAATTCTTCATGCTACACAGATCCAGTTGCTTTCACTAAATGTCCTCCCTCAAATACTTCAAAACATCATTGATTATCTGCCAACGATCCTCATGCACAAGCTGACGAATTTTCTCTTCATTTCTGGGGGTGACACTCGTGGGAGGTCTTTCAGATCACTTATCATCTTCCAGGGACATTCTTCTACTTTTTAAATGCCCATGCCACTTGAACTATTGTCTACAACCCATTGCCACATTGCCAAAAGCTTGCTGAAGCATGCTCAATGTCTCTGTTAGCAGACTTTCCAAGTTTAATACAAAATTTCACATTGGGTCTTTGTTCCAACTTCCTGTCTGTGACAAAATTGCAGACTACAACAAACATGTAATCACACAAACACAAATTTCACAACATGTGAAGTAAACTCAGCAATGTCTCTCAACACAATGCCTCATGAAGGTCACTACTAGCTCTCACTGTGCACACAACTGTGTGTTGGTGCACTACAGAACTAACCTGGGAACATTTTGATGCCACCTTGTATGATACAATTATTATTAAATTTGTAGGTAGAGAGCATGATAAAGAAAAGTTAAGTTGCCTTCTCAAGTCATACTGACCCATAAGGACTGCTTTCCTGGTTTTGTGACATATATATTCCTCCATGGATAGGATCTGGTCTGTTTCAGGATTACTCATTTTTTCCAGTTGAGTAGACTGGAGCAACACGAAATGAAGTGTTTTGCTCAAAAACACAACGCGTCGCCTGGCCCAGGAATCCAAACCAAAATATTATGATCATGAGACCAACACCTGAACCACTAGGCCATGCACCCCCACCCCACCCACAGAGAGCATTGAGCCAACTTACTTACTGTGTGATACATTGTCCTCTTCATGCCATGAGAAAAGCAAATTTTCCCAGGTACATTTGTTCTAACTTTAGTCACCTCATCTCATATTACGCCTAATACTGCAATCTGAGCTACTTTTTCCATTTTGAATGTGGTTCTAACTCTTCATGTTCTCAGCCAGAGACATCCTTTTGGGTAAGATTTCAAGACAGACTCACTGACAAAGCCTTGAAGGAACAGACTAACCAGCAACCTATTAAAACCCAGAACAAGAGGAGGAAATGGGATTTGCTAAGATACACCCAACAGAGACTGGTTTCCAACATTACAAGGAAAGCCTTCAGATGGACAACCCATAGAAAGTATAAGCAAAACAGACCAAAATCAATTTGGAAACGGCTCAAAGAAACTGAATTACAAGCAGGCAGCTACACCTGGGGACAAAAGCAATTCAGTACCAAAGTCTGAGACAGATGAATATTTTTTGTTGGTACTTATGCTCCATATCTAGTCAAAGGAACTAGTGAACGACAATAATTCTGACTAAGTGTGTATGGAACAGTACTAGAAGGTCATGAAGCATGAGTTCAAATCCAATACAGATGCTGGTTTATTGTGTTTTTGTGTAGAATATTATATTTTATATTTATGAATTTGTGTTATAAGATTCCTGATGTGAACTCATGTCTTGAAACAGATATTGTTATATTTAGAGATGGTCATATTTTTTTTCTTGCCAAATAGACACATGCACTATACACTCATTCTTCACTCGTTAATTATTGTTCTTATTTTATCTTATGTCCATTGTCTGGAAATCTTTCATCACACATCTGTGATCTCTTCAGTAACTATGGAAGAGTCACTGAAGAGGTCCAATGTACCTAAGATAAAATAAGAACAATAATAAACGAGTGAAGAATGAATATATGGCAAGAGAAAAAATGACCAACCTTAAATATAACAATTATATTTTATGTTACCTCTTTAATTGATAGTTTCCTTATTAACTGATAATTACATATTGCTACCAAATCATCTTGTCTGTGGTAGACTGGCATCTTATCCTAGGAGCAGATTTATCTTTCAGCCACTTCACATCATGAAAAATGGAGTAGAATGACATTGTCCTTTAAAAGCCTTTGGAATTTCAAAGCACAGTAAGGAAGGGCCTCTACATAATACTCTTTATTCTTTTACTCTTTTATTTGTTCCAGTCATTTGACTGTCGCCATGCTAGAGCAACGCCTTTAGTCAAGCAAGTCAACCCCAGGACTTATTCTTTGTAAACCTAGTAGTTATTCTATCGGTCTCTTTGGCTGAACCGCTAAGTTATGGGGGACATAAACACACCAGCATCGGTTGTCAAGCGATATTGGGGAGACAAACATAGACACACAAACATATACACACACATACATATATATAGATGCATATATATGAAGGGATTCTTTTAGTTTTCCGTCTACCAAATCCACTCACAAGGCTTTGGTCGGCCCGAGGCTATAGTAGAAGACACTTGCCCAAGGTGCCACACAGTGGGACTGAACCCGGAACGATGTGGTTGGTAAGCAAGCTACTTACGACACAGCTACTCCTGCACCTAATGTCCATTTTAACACCTAAAAATAATAATTTCTTGGAAAGCAGTTGATCATACATCTGCTCAAACAGACCTGACTTGGAGCTAAAGAAGAAGAACTAAACAGACTCTCTTGAGATTTATTAGGCAGTTACAAGTCTAAACTATTGTTGCTGCAACAACTACAGCCTCTCCAACACTACAACAGCAACAACAACATCATTACTGCTACTAGTTCTGTTTCATCAATCTCCTTGTAATAATCCTCCTTCTCTCCTCCAGCCATCATCATTTTCCTTGTTGTCATTGTTGCTGTCTTCATTGTCATCTTCATCATCATCGTTGTCGTCATCGTCATTCTCCTCTTCATCATCACAACCACCACCACCACCACCACCACCACATTTCTGCTCACTTAATGGTTTTGTGTAAAATTACACATGCATACACACACATACATACATACATACATACACACACACACATACATACAAACATACATCCATACATACATACACACACACATACATACATACATACATACATGCATGCATACATACATACATACATGCATACATACGTACATGCATACATACGTACATGCATACATACATGCGTACATACATACATACACACATACATACATACAAACATCCATACATACATACATACATACGTTCATACATACATACATGCATACATGCATACATATGTACATACATACATGCATATATTTCATTATGTATGTATATTTACCACAATCTTTTGATTGCTGGCCATGTCAAAAGAATCTGAAAAAGGAAGAATGAATACAAGGGATAACAACAACAACAACAACTATAACAACAACAACAAAATCAGCAACAGCTTTTTCTATCATCCCCCACCACCTTAACTACAACCAACCCATAACACCACTGCCATCGCATACCACTATAACTAAGTAGTGCCATCATTACCATCACCACCATCATCATCATCATCATCACAATCATCATCATTATCATCATCATAATTAACACTACTATCATTCCCTTCCTGCTCCCTCATCGACCACACCCTGGCCGCTGTTTTGCTCTTGAGAAAAGCCAAAAGAAAACAAATTTTTTTTTTTTTAAATAAAACAGTCAAAGCAAATATCCCCCCCCCCCCAGTTGCACTTGCACATCCAAGTCCACGCCCATCAATTCGCCACCCACTCCCCACTCCCCTACCTTCTCCTCCGCCCCCCCTCTAAAAATACAACTCTGGATGATTTCTTCTTAAGCAATGATAATCACCCATCAAGTTATTAAGACATTAACTACCCTGGTGAGGGCGGTGGCGATGTTGATGGTGGTGTTGTTGTTGGTGGTGGTGGTGGTACCACCGGTGATGGTGATGGGGGGGGGTAGTTATGATATTCTTGACTGGAATATTAGCAGTGGTGTTGGATGGTGTGGTGGACGGTACTATTAGTAGCCATGATATCCGTAGTAGTGACTGTTGTTGAGATGTGGATGGTGACAGTGGTGGCAGTGGCAGCGGTGGTGGTAGTGGTGGTGGTGGTAGTGGTAGTAATGGTGGTAGTGATAGTGGTGGTGGTTGTGGTGGTGGTAGCAGTGAAGAGTTGTAGGTAGGAAGAGAGTGAGGATGATCAGGATGATATTGGTGGTGGTGGTGGTGGTGGTGATGGTGATGGTGGTGGCGGCGGCGGCCTTTGACACAGAAGTAGTAGTAATGATGGAGATGCTGGAGGAGGAGTTGTCAGAGGTAAGGTGGTTGTGATAACAATAGTAGTATTAACAGTGGTGATGGTAGTCTGCTGGTGGTGATGGTGGTGGTGGGACTTGTTAGTGAGGATGTCAGCGGAGGTGGTGTTTATAGTGTTTGGGGTAACAATCATAGATTTCGTAATAGTTATAATGTTGATGGTAGTGGTAGTAGTAGTAGTAGTAGTAGTAGTGAAGGTATTGGCGATGGTGGTAGTGGGGATGATGGTACTGATGGCATGTAAGGGTGGAAGCAACAGTGCTATGCGAATCTGATTGGTGATTGTGTCATGGTGGTGTTAATATTTACAAATGTTGTCAGGATGAGGATTGTAGGTTTTGGTAAGGGTTATAAAGGTGGTGGCGATGGTGGCAGTGTTGGTGTTGATGGCAATGATGTTGATGGAGGTGGTGGTGGTGGTGGTGGTGGTTTGGTGTTGATGGCAGTGATGCTGATGGAAGTGATGGTGAATTGTTTGTCGTAAGATGGTGTTGATTGTTATTGCTGTTAGCATGCCAGATGAAATATATTTCATCTGTCTTTGTGATCCGAGTTCAAATGCTGCCGAGGTTGACTTTGCCTTTTATGCTTTCGAGGTCAATGAGGTAAATACCAGTTATACACTGGGGATTGATGTAATTGACTAACCATCCCCCAAAATTTCAGACCTTATTATTGTTGCCAATGCCCCTGGACTGGCTCTTGTGCAGGTGGCACGTAGAATACACCATTTTGAGCGTGGCTGTTGCCAGTACCGCCTGACTGGTCTTCGTACCGGTGGAACGTAAAAGCACCCTCTACACTCTCTGAGTGGTTGGTGTTGGGAAGGGCATCCAGCTGTAGAAACTCTGCCAAATCAGATTGGAGCCTGGTGTAGCCATCTGGTTTCACCAGTCAGTCAAATCGCCCAACCCATGCTAGCATGGAAAGCGGACGTTAAACGATGATGATCATGATGATGATGATGAAGTTATTGAGCTGGTAGAATTGATAGCATCTTGATAGCCAGGCAAGATGCTTAGCAGCATTTCATCCATCTTTATATTCTGAGTTCAAATTTATATGAGGATGAGTTTGCCTTATATCCTTTCGGGATGCTTATACATACCACTGGCACAAGTGCCATTTGCGTGACACCGGTATCTACCATGGCTGCGATTTTGCTTGGCTTCATGGATCTTCTCATTATTGACTTTGCCTCTCATATTTTTGAGGTCAATGAAATACATACCAGTCATACACTGGGGTTGATGTAATCCACTAAGCCATCACCCCACCTCCACGTCCTGTCTCCCAAAATTTCAGGCCTTATTATTTTATTCGGCAACAAGCTGGCAGAATTGTTAGCATGCCAGGCAAAATAGTTAGGGACAGTTCGTCCATCCTTGCATTCAGAGTTCAAATTCCATTGAGGTCACCTTTGCCTTCCATCATTTTGGGGTCAATAAATTAAGCACCAGTGAAACACTGGGGTCAATGCATTCAACTTACCCGCTCCCCACAAATTTCAGGCCTTGTGCCTATATTAGAAAGGATTATTAGTATTATGATTATTTGGTCTCTAGTCAGCCTTGATTAAGTTAATCAATGTATAATAGCATTCTAGCCAACCATGCCCCTCTCATCATATTTTTAATACATGGTATGTCTTGTACTGTATTATCTGCCATATGCCTATTAATCCCATTGTTTAACTCCTTACCAACCCTCTTCAAGCAAACCTTTAATCATAAGCACTCCAGTTATGACCATTTCATCATTTTTTTCTGTGCTGAGATTTCTGCACTGAATTATACAACTTTTTCTAAAATGATTGGGAATGATTTGAAGATTTGGCTACTATTTCTAGCAACTTGAGCAACCATATATAGGCTCTTTTGCTGGATTACTGTACCCTTCTTTACTTAAGACCGTAAGTCTAATTTAAAGCTTGGCAGCTAATTCTAGCTAGTTAGGTAACCACTTGGCAATCTCAATTTTTGCTTCTTAGGTGTTGATATATGCTAATTTTTCTTTTCTTTTACACCACTGGTCCGTTTTGATCAAGCAGATCTTTAATTAAATATTTTCTCTCCATCACTGTCCTATCGGGAATTTTTAAAAAAATTTTTTTTTAGCAAGTATAGTGTAACCCAGATTTACGTCTATGAATTTGTTTTGCAAGATTCCTGATTTATTTTGAGAATGGACTAAACAGAACAGGAGGATACACATGGGATAGAATAGTCACTGAAGAAGTCACAGATGTGTGACGAAAGATTTCTAGACAATGAACATAAAAAGAAATAAGAACAATAATAAATGACTGTAGAACGAATATATAGTGTGTATATTTATTTGGCAAAGAAAAGAAATATCCTGAAATGTAACAATATATAACCCAGATCATATTGTCTAAAGTGGTCAGTTGGCAGACTCATTAAACCACTGAATAAAATGTTTAGTCGTTTCCATTCCCTGCCATCTGAATTCAATTCTTGTTGCGGCTAACTTCCCCTATAACCCTCTAGCATTTAAACTGACTATATTCCTCCTGTTTTATGCTAAAACTGACCAGATCTGGCTTCATTCACCAACCTTACTATGTCATTTTAAAAATAAACTATCTCATCATCAAAAGATTGAAACTATGTAATAATACATAATTAAATTCAGCACAATGTTTGTAAACATGCATTACATTTGACAGAAAAATCTAAATACTAAAGTGTTAACCCCTTCAATACCGCTTCTCCAAAAACAGTTCCTAATTCTATGATAACAATTATAATACAAATTATTTGTTTTCAAGTGATCTAAATTAAAACTTTCTGTCAAAATCTCGTATTCATTTAATATTCCTAACAGCAGCTTAATTATGACAAAATTATTTTTCTAGATTCTTCATAATTTTCAAAATTAATTGAAACAAATATAATGCAATAAACATGAATTCTCAGTACAGTTATTACTTTCATCTCTTATAGAGATTTTTTTTAATAGCTACTTTGCTTGTTGCAAGATCATTTGGTTTTCTATATATTGCAAGTCAGAGCAAATTACTGCTATCTCTAGCAGATGGGTATTCACCACTGATAATGGACACAAATAGCCCAAAACCATATGGTCTAATGAAACCATCATCTGCTAGAAGGTGTTAGGGGTTCATTCCCCTGTTTGCAATATATATCAGGTGCAGATTGCATTGATAACCAGCTGGAGGAGGCTCCTCCTGGTTTTAGAAATGGGGTGATGAATATTACTTCTCAATATAATGCATTTCAACAAAAATATAGCCACAAAAAGGTTACTCCTTCTAAGATCAATAAATTACCAGTACTTTATCAATAAAGTACTAATGATTCCTCTTCTTCTTCTTCTTTTTCTTCTTCTCCCTAACTTACTCATTCCTTCTTTCTCTTTCTCCTTTTCTCTCCTCCTACTTCTCTCTCTTATACATTCTTTCTGAATGAAAGCATCTGTGTTCAGAGCTGGAGAGGGATGGACTCCACCAGATTTTAAATACTTTACATATACTGTAATGTCATGGATGGCAACTCTACAACTACAACAGAAGTTGAGAACCACACCCATCAAATTATCTAATGTCTTCTATATATATATTTAAAAAAAAAAAAAAGACAACAGCGTGCAATTTGAGTGAAATTTAACTGCTATTTGCAGCTGTGTTGAGATACCACATAGAGGTCTGCGTAGTCGATTCATAGTACCATGTTGTGGTTTGTGATGTTTGTTGTTTAGCCCCAGGTTAGCTCTGATCAATCAGACTTCGTAGTGGTGAAGGTTATAGTGGCAGTGCTTGATGGAGACAGTTGCTTAGTGATTCTGGTATGAGATAATGCTGGTGTTGATCTTGTGGCGCTGGCATCATGATGAGAATAATCAGTGGGAGATCACAATGCTGGATGATAGCGTTGTTGTTGTTGTTGTTGTTGTTTTTGTTTAGCCCTGAGTCAGACAAGTTCAAGGAGATCTATGATCACAAGTACTCTAGCCTTGACTATTCTATTGTTTCTTTTTTTTTGTCCTGAGTGCAAGGAAAACAGGGACCACATTATTTTACATGTGTGATTTAAGAGTGATACGGCTGTTATTCATAGCACATCCAAGCAATCCCATGGAGCAGTTTTTCTCAACCGTGCTTTATCTCTAGACCACCTTGATTCCCATTTTACTCGAATGGACCCTATTTACCATTCAATGTTTAAAAAGTCATAACGTAGCAAGCTGGCAGAAACGTTAGCACACCGGGCGAAATGCTTAGCGGTATTTCGTCTGTCTTTATGTTCTGAGTTCAACTTCCGCCGAGGTCGACTTTGCCTTTCATCCTTTCGGGGTCGATAAATTAAGTACCAGTTGCATACTGAGGTCGGTCAATCTAATCGACTGGCCCCCTCCTCCAAAAATTTCAGGCCTTGTGCCTAGAGTAGAAAAGAATGTTTAAAAAGTCATATCATATTTTTATAATCCAATTTTTTTTAACACTTGTTTCAGTCATTTGACTGTTGCCATGTTGGGGCACCACCTTGAAGGGTCTTAGTTGAACAAATCGAACTCAGGGCTATTTTTTTTTTTTTTTTTTAGGCCTAGTACTTAATCTATCGGTCTCTTTTACTGAACTGCTAAGGTATGAGGATATAAACACACCAACACTGGTTGTCAAGTGGTGGTGGGAGACAAACACAGACACAAAGATACACACACATATGGCTACATACATACATACATACATACATACATACATACATACATCATCATCATCATCATCATCATCATCATCGTTTAACGTCCGCTTTCCATGCTAGCATGGGTTGGACGACTTGACTGAGGACTGGTGAAACTGGATGGCAACACCAGGCTCCAATCTAAATTTGGCAGAGTTTCTACAGCTGGATGCCCTTCCTAATCCCAACCACTCAGAGAGTGTAGTAGGTACTTTTACGTGTCACCTGCACGAAGGCCAGTCAGGCGATACTGGCAACGGCCACGCTCGAAATGGTGTCTTTTATGTGCCACCCGCACAAGCCAGTCCAGGGGCACTGGCAACGTTCTCGCTCGAAAATCCTACGGGAGCCAGTCAGGCGGCACTGGCAACGGCCACGCTCAGAATGGTGCATCTCATGTGCCACCCGCACAAGAGCCAGTCCAGGGGCACTGGCAACGATCTCGCTCGAAAATCCTACGGGAGCCAGTCAGGTGGTACTGGCAACGGCCACGCTCAAAATGGTGCATCTCATGTGCCACCCGCACAAGAGCCAGTCCGGGGGCACTGGCAACGATTTTACTTGGCTTGCAGGGTCTTCTCACGCACAGCACATTTCCAAAGGTCTCGGTCAGTAGTCATCGCCTCGGTGAGGTCCAATGTACGAAGGTCTTGCCTCACCACCTCAGCCCAGGTCTTCCTGGGCCTACCTCTTCCACGGGTTCCCTCAACTGTTAGTGTGTGGCACTTTTTCACGCAGCTATCCTCATCCATTCTCACCACATGTCCATACCAGCGCAATCGTCTCTCTTGCACACCACAACTGATGCTTCTAATGTTCAGCTTTTCTCTCAAGATACTTACACTCTGACGGGTATTCACATTGACATTACACATCCAACGGAGCATACTGGCTTCATTCCTTGCGAGCTTACGTATGTTCTCAGCAGTTACAGCCCATGTTTCACTGCCATGCAGCATGGCTGTTCGCATTCTGCGACAAGTATTGATCATGGAACCACTAAATATGCACATGCCGAGGATTCAAACATTTTTAGATGCCTTAATTGTAAAGTTCATGTATTCATCTGAAGAAAACAGTTTTTTTATAATAACATAATGTACTCATTAATCAATTAAGAAATTCATTAGAAACAGCTGTAATGTATATTCTTTTATTCTTTTACTTGTTTCAGTCATTTGACTGCAGCCATGCTGGAACACTGCCTTTAGTCAAACAAATCTACCCCAGGACTTATACTTTCAATAATGATGGGGAGACAAACACAGACACACAAATACATGCATATATATATATATATATATATATATATATATATATATATATATATAAACGACGGGCTTCTTTCAATTTCCGTCTACCAAATCCACTCACAAGACTTTGGTCAGCCCGAGGTTGTAGTAGAAAACATGTGCCCAAGGTGCCACATTGTGGGACTGAACCCAGAACCATATGGTTGGGAAGCAAGCTTCTTACTGCACACAGCCACTCCTATGCCTCTACATATATATATATATATATATATATATATATATATATATATATATACATACATACATATATGACGGGCTTGTTTCAATTTCCGTCTACTAAATCCACTCACAAGGCTTTGGTCAACCCAAGGCTATAGTAGACAACACTTGCCCAAGGTTCCATGCAGTGGGACTGAACCCAGAACTATGTGGTTAGGAAGCAAGCTTGTTATCACACAGCTCTGCCTGCACCTATTTAAGAATTGTATAAAACAAATTATTGAAATATTTTGTGTATTGTAGAAGTATAACCAAATTTATTGCACATAAATTTAAACTACAAAATCTTGAATGGACTCCTAAGGCCTACATGGACCCCATAGGGCCATGTGGACCCTGGTTGAGAACCATTGATGTAGAGTCTCCTTTTTTGTCATTCTTCTTAGTGGTAGTTGTGCTGATAGTGATATAATGATGTTGTTAGTTGTTGTGGTATGGAGGCGCAATGGCCCAGTGGTTAGGGCAGCAGACTCGCGGTCATAGGATCGTGGTTTCGATTCCCAGACCGGGCGTTGTGAGTGTTTATTGAGCAAAGACATCTAAAGCTCTACGAGGCTCCGGCAGGGGATGGTGGCGAACCCTGCTGTACTCTTTCACCACAATTTTCTCTCACTCTTTCTTCCTGTTTCTGTTGTGCCTGTAATTCAAAGGGTCAGCCTTGTCACACTGTGTCACGCTGAATATCCCCGAGAACTATGTTAAGGGTACACGTGCCTGTGGAGTGCTCAGCCACTTGCACGTTAATTTCACGAGCAGGCTGTTTCGTTGATCGGATCAACTGGAACCCTGGATGTCGTAAGCGATGGAGTGCCAACAACGACAACAATAGTTGTTGTGATGATGGTGATGGTTAAGGGAGTCTAGAACATTTACCCCCACCCATGGACAAGAAATAACACCCCCAAGGGTAAGGTCAACAGACGATTTAAAACTTCTTAATATATTGGAGAGGGGGTAATTAACCAAGGGAGATAATTGTCCTAGGAGGTAGTTGTCAAATGGTGGAGAGAATTGTCCCATGGCGTGGGGGATAATTGTCCTGATACGGATTAAGGTGATGGTGGTAATGGTAATAGTCATGCTGATGATAGTTATAATGATGGTGATGGTTTATAAAGTTGACGAGGGTTAATGCTGTTGCTGAAGTGGTTGTGGAGAAAGCATTGGCTGTGATATTAGTGGTGGTGGTGGTGGTGGTGGTGACAATGATATTTGTGTGATGATGGTGGCATCTTGATTATGACAATACGGGTTGGGTTGTGGTGGTGACGGTGGTGATGGTGGTGGTGGTGGTGATTGTGGTGATAGTGGTATGTTAATGATAGTAACTCTGGTGCTGGTGGTGGTGGTAGTGCTGGTGGCAGCGATGGCTGTTGTGATGTAGGTGGTATACAGTTGATGGTATTACTGGTTGTGATGGTGGTGGTGGCGGTGGTGGTGATAGTGGTTGCCATTGTTGTTGTCATCATCATAATATCATGACAATGAGAACGATGATGATGATGATTATGGTGACAATAGTGGGCAGCAGTGGTGGTGGTGATGGTGGTGGTGGCATTGGTTGTTGTTGCAGTTTAGCCCAGACCAACCTTAATCACACAGGCCTATTATGAAAAAGCTTTCCACCATGGCCATCTTGTGAGAAATCACATATTCCAGCGTGTATTTTTTCCCCTCAGTATATCAGGATGTGATTTGAGGGAGATTTCGTTGCCCTTTCTAGTAGATCTGACGACCACATAGAGGCCTCCTCAAATGCTGAGTGGTGGATGTGAATGATGTGGGCAGTGGTGGTCATAGTAACTTAGGCAGATGAGAGCAGGAGATAGAGTTGATGATGGCGGTGGTAGCAGCAGTGGTGGTGGTGGTGGTGGTGGTCACAAGATAGTAGTGGTGATGGTGGTGCTGGTGGTTGCAAGATGTGATGTGGGCATGGAAGGACAGGGGGATGGTGGTGATTGTAGTAGTAGTAGTAGTAGTAGTAGTGGGGAGTAGTGTGAGTGCATAGGCATAGTGGTGGGGAAGGGGGAAGATAGTGGTGGTGGGTTGGAGTGGATAGTAGAGGTGGGGCATTTGAAATGGGGGTGAGTGTGGGGGTAATGCTGCCTAGTTATGGGTGCAGGTAGGCATAGGGGTGTTGCTTGTTGTGTTGCATAGCATGTTAGATTGTTTTCAGATTATGTCCGGGGTGAGGTGAGACAGGATGGATTCAGTGTGTTAAGCTTTTAAATCAGGGAATATTTTACAGTTGAAGTGTTTGTGTGCATGTGTGTGTGTGTGTGTGAGTGTGTGGTGATAGTTGTGGAGGCTGGAGAGAGGAAGAGTGATGGAGAGGAAGAGAGAGAGAGAGAGAGAGAGAGAGAGAGAGAGAGAGAGAGATAGAAAAGAAGCCAACAATAAATAATTTTATTCTCCTCTTTCTCTCTTCTCTCTTCTCCCTGTCACAGCTCCTCTACAACTTGAAACTCTAACTCAATCTTCACATACATACACACACATATATATGTTGAACATAGATATTCTTCCTCATCTGGATCCACCACCACCACCACCACCACCACATCTGCCTTATCACATATATACATTCCCTCCACACCTGATCATACACACACACTCACACACACACAGCAGATTTACATACAACCAACCAAGAAGGGAGCCGCTATGCGATCTGATTGACCTGCTAGAAACAGCAGCCAAATTTCCTTAAAGAACCATCCCCCACCATTTTCTTGGAAAAAGTGAAACTTTAGATGACGCTGACTTTGTTGTACAAAAGCAATTTGGATGATCAAGATTAGAAAGTTCTTGATCAAAGCTCAACTCAATGCTGAGTAAATTAATATTTCTAGATCAACTGAAAGCTTCAAACATCTTTTGAAAGCAATCACTCTAAATTGTAATGAATGCATTTTGAAACACCTTCGCCTCCATCTTCTGTCTTTTCCAGCTGGGATAACCATATATTTTCCTACAGAAATATTATCTGTGCCTGTATCATACTTTAGCCTCTCTTCACCTAGCACAAAGCCATCTATCTCCCTCAATACTCTTCCTCATTCAATTGAAGTGAGGGTTTTGTCTAACAAGTTATTTGGCGACCTCACCAGTGCTGGTGCCATGTAAAAAGCACCCAGTCCACTCTGTAAGCAGGTTGGCATCAGGAAGGGTATCAGCCATAGAAGGCCATAGAAACCGAGTTATGAAGTGGTTGGCATTAGGTAGGATATCAGTCATAGAAACCATGTTAAAGCAGAACATTGGAGTTTGGGGCAGTCCCTTGGTTCACCAGTTCTAGTGAAACCATCCAACGCATGACAGCATAGAAAAGGCTAAGTCAGTTACATTGATTTTAACCGTTCAGCATTCATATTACTCAGTCAAATATAATACTCATTCATTCACATTGCTTTGAAATAACCATGTATTATAGGTGTAGGTGTGGCTGTGTGATAAGAAGCTTGCTTCCTAACCACATGGTTCTGTGTTCAGTCCTCACTCTGAAGAACCTTGGACAAGTGTCTTCTACTATTTATTTCTTTATTGTCCACAGGGAGGGGGGAGGGCTAAACATAGAGGGGAAAAACAAGGACACACAAGCATCAACCCCTAAAGGGATGAAAGCCAAATTCGACATCTGCAGAATTTGAACTCAGAATGTAAATATGGGCAAAATGCCACAAAGCATTTTGCCAAGCATGCTGAAGATTTTTGTCAGCTTGCCACCTTAATAATAATAATAATAATAATAATAATAATAATAATAATAATAACAATAATAATGGATTCAAATTTTTGCCACAAAGGCAACAATTTTTGTGGGGGAGGGGATAAGTCAATGGCATTGACCCCAGTGTTCAACTGGTACTTATTTTATCAACCCTGAAAGCATGGAAAGTAATGTCAACTTCAGCGGAATTTGAACTCAGAACATAGCGATAGGTGAAATACCACTTAGCGTTTCGTCCAGCATGCTAACGATTCTGCCAGCTCACTGCCAAAATATAATAATGATAATAATAATGAAGATGATGATTTTGAATTTTTCACAAAACCAGCAGCTTCAGGGGAGTGGGTAAATGGATTATACCAACCCTCAGTGATCAACTGGCATTTATTTTATCGACCCCCGAAAGGATGAAAAGCAAAGTTGACCTGGGCAGAATTTGAACTTAGAACATGAAGATGCACGAAATGCTTCAAAGCATTTTGCCTGGCATTCCAGTGATTCTGCCAGTTTGTTACTTTCTTTACAAAGAATATTCAGTGTATTTTATCATGACACCAACATTAAAGATATTGCCTTGTCCCCAGCAAGACTTTTAAATTATTTTCAGATTAAGTGGGTGAGGTGAGGCACGTTGGATGCAGTTTGTTAAACTTTCAAAGTGAAATATTTTACTGTGGAGGTGTTTGTGTGTTGTTGGGGGTGGGGAGCAGGTTAGGGGGGAGAGGAAGTGGGAACAGAAAGGAGAAAAGTAGAGGGGAGAAAAGAGAAGGATGAAGCAACTGATAACACCTCACTTCTTTGTCCACCTCTCCTTCTTTCTCTCATATGTATATATATATGTATACATATACATATACTAGCAGAGCAAGTATATATATATATATATATATATATATATATATATATATATATATATATATATATATATATATATATATATATATACTAGCAGAGCAAGTATATATATTCCTGTTGCCCGGGAATGAAATTGTTGCTTATATACTGGAAGGAAAAAAGCAAAATATGCTGTATAGAAATCTGAGGACATTCTGTAGATGGACTCTCAGATGAATGATGGCTGGGCACCTCTCATGAATTAGAAAATTGAAGATGCGCCAAAAAGCCTCATTGGTACTTAGAAACTTTTACGAAAATTAAAATGTGGCTTAAATGAAAAAAATTATTTACGTGAATATCCTCACAAGAGTAATTGAAATAAATTGCGATTGGGGAACCCCTCACGCACGCACGAAAGCACACACGCACGCGCACGCCCACACACAGAGTATCACACATAAGATGAAATGGTAGTGTGTGTGTGTGTGACAGAGAGAGAGAGAGAGAGAGAGAGTGAGAGAGAGAGAGGTTTGTTGTCATGTATACGTACATGCATAAATATGCATACATCTTTGTGTGTGTGTGTGTGCGTGTGTATGAGAGAGAGAGAGAGAGTAAATCTATACTATATATAAAACAGAGATGTGTGTGTAATCGACTTCACCAAATGCTTCCATACTTGTGATGCGTGAATAATTTGACCTCGGATAAATGTTAGGCTCTTCATTTGATTTTTTTTATCTCTAATTAAAAATAAATAATATTGCTTTATATTTAAGATTCACTTCTTTAAAAAGGTTCCTCAATGTCAACTTCCGGTATTGACGTAACAACGGCAAAAAGCTTCACTCTCTATTTTGTGTGTGAGTGTGTGTGTGAGTGTGTATGAGAGAGAGAAAGAGTAAATACTACATACACACCGCTCTCTCACTCTGTCTCACACACATACACACACACCCCTTGACTCACTCACACTCTGTGTCTTACAAACACACACATACATAAATGTATACAAACATATTTACAAAGACACACGTGTGTATGCGCGCGCGTGCATGTTTATAAGAGACAGAGTGCGAGTGAGTCAAGAGCTGTGTTGTCATATGCAAACATCCAAAGATGTATGTATATTTATGCATGTACGTATACATGACAACAAACCTCTCTCTCTCACTCACACTCTGTCTCTTACAAACACACATACATAAATGTATACAAACATATTTACATAGACTCACGTGTGTATGCGCGCGCGTGCGCGTGGGGGTTCCACAATCGCCATTTATTTCAATTACTCTTGTGAGGATATTCACGTAAATCATTTTTTTCATTTAATCCCCATTTTAATTTTCGTAAAAGTACCAATGAGGCTTTTTGGCACATCTTCAATTTTCCCCGTTCATGAGAGGCGCCCAGCCATCATTCATCTGAGAGTCCATTTACAGAATGTCCTCTCAAATTTCTATACAGCATATTTTGCCTTTTTTTTCTTCAAGTATATAAGCAACAATTTCATTCCCGAGCAACGCCGGGTGCCTCTGCTAGTACTACATACACACCGCTCTCTCACACACATACATCCAAGAATGATGGATGCATATGACAACACACCTCTTGACTCACTCACACTCTGTCTCTTACAAACACACACATACATAAATATATACAAACATATTTACAAAAACACACGTGTGTATGCGCGTGTGTGCTGTGTGTGTGTGAGAGAGAGAGACAGAGAGAGACAGAGAGAGAGAGAGAGAGAGACAGACAGAGAGAGACAGAGACAGAGAGAGACAGAGACAGAGAGAGACAGCCAGTGAAGGGGTGTGTCGACAATTATACGTACATACATAAATAGTCATACATTTCTTGTATGTATGTGTGAGAGAGAGAGAGTCACTGAAACATCTCTCTGTCTGTCTCTCTCTCTCTCTCTCTCTCTCTCTCTCTCTCTCTGTCACACACACACACACACACACACACACACACACGTGCAGATATACACACAGAAAAGATGTATGCATATGTATTTATGTATGTACGTAGACATCACAACACACCCCTTCACTCACACACACAGAAACACACAGTGCCAAAAAAAAAATAATAGAAAATTTATTTACGGAAATTAACGAAGTGTGCGAGTTCAGAACGAAATCAAACGTGGAGTGTGTGAATGAGAGAGAGAGAGAGAGAATATATGAGATGAACATGGAACGCCCAAAAATCGTATAAATAAAAGCACGTTAAAAACTATCTTGTACGGAATATTAAAATTTATGAACTTCGTAAATATGTGTTTCAGTAATTGATGGTAGTAGAGAGAGTGAGAGACGTCGCCGTTTTTTCACGTCCGTACCGGAAGTTGACGTTGAGAAACCTTTTTAAAGAAGTGAATCTTAAATATAAAGCAATATTATTTATTTTTAATTAGAGATTAAAAAAATCAAATGAAGAGCCTAAGATTTATCCGAGGTCAAATTATTTATGTACCACAAGTATGGAAGTAAATAGTGAAGCCGTTTTCACGTGAAAAGCGATTACACACACACCTCTGTTTTATATATAGTATAGAAGATATATATATATATATATGTATATGTATGTATGTATGTATATATATATCCATAAAATGAGTTCTGATCAAAATTTCCCACTAAGAGTTTTCAGTTGTTTGATCAGCTGAACTACCAGACTCAACTACTGACAATCGATATAATCAACTATCCCCCACCCCTCAAAAATGCTGGCCTTGAGCCAAAATTTGAAACAGTTTTGATGAAAGAGTGAGTGTGGTTGATTGGCAAAATTATTTAACAATTCAGCATTCAGAATACTCTGTCAAATAGGAGCATGACTCTGTGGTTAAGGTATTTGGCTCATGCTCATAGGGTTATGAGTTCAATTCCTGGTGGCACATTGTGTCCTTGAGCAAGATATTTTATTTCACATTGCTCCAGTCCACTCAGCTGACAAAAATGAGTAGTACCTGTGTCATGTTGAATCTCCCTGAGAACTATGTTAAGGGTACACGTCTTTGGAGTGCTCAGTCACTTACACATCTATTTTGCTCCATTGATTGAATCCTCTGGAACCCTTGTCACCATACAAGGGACTTCTTTCAGTTTCCATCTACCAAATCCACTCACAAGGCTTTGGTCAGCCCAAAGCTATAGTAGAAGACACTTTCCCAAAGTGCCATGTAGTGGGATTGAATGTGGAAACTTGCGGGTTGAGAAGAAAGTTTCTTACCACACAGCCATGCCTGCGCCTGTATATATATATATATATATATATATATATATATATATATATATATATATATATATATATATATATATATATATATATATATATATATATATATATATATATATATATATATATATATATATATATATATATATATATATATATATATATATATATATATATATATATATATATATATATATATATATATATATATATATATATGCAAAGCTGTCTTTTTTCTGCCGAAGGCTTATGTATCCTTTTATTAGACTATTCTCCTTAGTCACTGCCCAGTGATCACCATAAGCTTTAAGCTTGTATAAAAATACCATATATATATATATGTATATATATATATATATAAAGTTACAAACTAAGGAAAGGAATTCCTTCAAAGGGCTGTGTAAAATATTCAACTCACTGGTACGTCAGTTGAATACTACATAAATGTGAGTATGATGCAAATTACAAACAATAAATTAGAGAGATACGATTGATGATCCAATAATTTATTTATATTATGATATAACATTATATACTATGAATATAATATAATATAATATAATATAATATAAGACAATATGAAAAATCATATGTACATGTCAAACAATGAGAACGAGTGCTCAACACTGCATTGGTGGATAAAGTTTCTTTATTTGTGTATGTACATATGTATGTATGTATGTGTGTGTGTGTGTGTGTGTGTGTCTTTGTGTTTGTCCCCTGGTATTGCTTGACAACCAGTGTTGGTATGTTTACATCTCCCCGTAACTTAGCAGTTTGGTAAAAAGAGATCGATAGAATAAGTACCAGGCTTAAAAAGAATAGATATTGGGCTTGATTCATTTAACTGAAAATTCTTCATGGTGGTGCCCCAGCATGGCTACAGTGAAAGATAAAAAGATAAAAGGCATCTTATGGCTTTGGGATTTTGATGATATTGTTTATACTTTCAAAATAACATTGTAGGGTAGGTGTGAGAGGAGTGACCTGGCTGGTTTCAACATAAAACTAGTGGAATATTTGTGCCGGATATGGTCAGTTTGAATGTTAAACGGTTAAAGGACATTTGGTGACTATTTCTAAAAGCACAAGAAGGAACCATACAGAAGGATGCTCCTTAGTTAGCTCAAGTACTCAATTGTTGCTGCTGCTGTTGCTGCGGCTGTTGTCGTTTTGTTGTTGTTGTTGGTGGTGGTGGTGATGTTGGTGGTGGTGGTGGTGGTGGTGGTGGTGGTGGTAAGATTAAATGCTAAAACTGAGGAAATAAACATAGAAATGTATTATCAAAATTCTATCCAATGCTTTGTTTTTTGGGTTTTTTTTGGCATTTTTTGACAAATATCAGAGGTGGGGAGGGGATTTAAAAGAGCAGAGAGGGGACAAATGAAAATATTAAAATAAAGCAGAGTGAAATAAAATTTAAAAAAAAAAAAAAAATAATAATAATAATAATGAATTTTAAAAATCCAAACGTAAGAGTTTTCCTATCTTTCTCTTATTTTCTTTCAAAAGCTCATTATATGCTGTCAGACTGGGTAAGGAATTCGATGGCGGGGCATTGGGGAAGGTTTTTAGAAATACAGAAAGGAAAGAATGAGAAAGGTGTATGAATGTGTATATTAGTATATAGAAACATGTGCATGTGTATATATTTGTGTATGTATGTGTGTATATGTATATGTATGAAGAGTTGAGAGAAAGGGTAAAAATTTAAATATAGCTTTAAGATTAAGGTAGAACGTTAAAATTTTAAGGGTAAAATCTTTATCATCATCATCATCATATTATTATGCTGATGTTGTTATTACTACTGCCACAATCATCATCATCATCTGCTCGTTATTGACATCATCACCATCATCACCAAATCATTAGTATTATTAATATCTTCATCATTATCATCATCGTTCTCATTGTTGTTATTGCTATGTTTTTTCTTTGTTTTTGTTTTTCCAAAAAGTGGCAGCTGTCAAAATATTGTCAAGATAAGAGCTTCATGGAAGGTGAGAAGTTTCGTTGAAGACATCAACGATGTGTGGAAATCCCATGTAAAAATAACGCACATACAAATACACACACACACACACACACACACACATGTATATGCATGTGCACGTGTGTGTGTATGCGTATTTGGTAGCGGTGGATCTTTGTCATTCAATGATGAAGATTCAGTTGTTCATATTTGATCAACTGAATTACCTGCTCCTGAATCAATGTGCAAGTGACTGAGTATTCCACAGACATGTATACTGTTAACATAATTCTCAGAAAGAACCACATCCCCCACCACTCCAATTTCTCTCACCATCACTTGCTACAGTCACCTCATCTCTAAATATCTCCCCTCAAACTCTTATGAAACATCCATCCCTATACTCCTCTATCTCTTTTGTACACTTATATTTCCCTTTCCCACTGTAGTCTAAGGGTATGTCCCACCACCATACATCTCTAACATCTGACTCTCTCTCTAACTCTCTCCCACCTTCCTCTCTCTCACCTTCCTCTCTCTCACCTTCCTCTCTCTCACCTTCCTCTCTTTTCTTTTCCTTCTGGGAGCAGCCAAGTATCTCCTCTATAGTAAGACACCTACCTCTAACTCTCTATTATATTCTAACCTCTCACCTGACATAAAACCACTTCCCTTGGAACTACTCCCTCTCCTAGCTGAGAAGAGTTTGTTTTGCACATTACTTGATACCCCTGCTGGTACTGGTATCACATAAAAAGCACCAGTGCTGGGGGTGGGGGAACATAAAAGGCATCCAGTAAGTAAACTCTGTAAAGTGGTTGGTGTTAGGAAAGGCATCCAGCCATAGAAACTATGCCAAGCAGATAATAAAGCCTGGTGCAACTCTCTGGCTTGCCTAACTCCTATCAAATCATCCAACCCATGCCAGCATGAAAGACAGACGTTAAATAATGATGATGATGATGATGAAGCAGTATGACACTGTGTGTCACAAGGCTGTATCTTTTGAATTACAGGTCCAATCGATCCAATAATCTTCTACTTAAATTTTTCATCTAGCCAATTTTCATTCACAAGCTATGGGTTGATCTGAAACTGTACAAAATGATATTTGTTCAAGATGCTAAGCAGTGAGATTGAACTGAAGACCTCATGATTGTGAAATGAACAATTAAGCCATGTTGCACAGAGGACCAAGATATGTGACACATTGCTGTACTCAAGAAACACCACCCACCACAACAGAATTGAGATCCTAAAACCCAAGTGCCATATAAAAAGCATTGGTGTGGGTGCTGGCGTCATTTCAAAAGAATTGCTGTTGGTGCAGCATAAAATGTACTTGTGATGGTGCCACTGTAGAATGGCTGGCATTGGGAAGGGCATCAAGCTGTAGAAACCAAGCCAAAGCAGACTATGGAACCAGGTGCAGCCCTGGCCTTGTCAGTTCCTATCTAGTCGTTGAAACCATGCTAGCATGGAAAATGAATGTTAAATATTGATGATGATGATGATATACATACATGCATGCATACATACATATATATATATATATGTATGCATGCATGTATGTATATCATCATCATCATCAATATTTAACATTTATTATTTCTTCTTGCGTTATGTTTCTTGCGTTATTTCTTCTTATTCCTTATGTTTGACGGATTATGCTGTATTTCTTATATATATATATAAAATATTAGTTAAAGAATAAAAAGACTGGGTTAACGACTCAACATATCACACCCACTCAATGAACATATATAAGAAATACAACATAATCCGTCAAACATAAGGAATAAGAAGAAATAACGCAAGAAACATAACGCAAGAAGAAATAATAAATAAATAAAAATATAGCATATAGTATAAAATTTTTATACACGAATATATTGCTTCAGCCAATAACATGGAACTGAAAAAAATTGAGTTAAAGGTATGAAGCAATACACGTGAATATCATTTCATAGGAGTTAAAAAAGTTAAAATTAATACGAATAAAAATTAATACGGAAGGAGTAAAAATTTCAAATATATAATATAATATAAGTCGATATAGTAAAACAAAATGAAATGATGAAATGAGGTACCATAAAGTAGTCTATCGGATGAGAAAAAACAAGGACAGAAGTGATTTAACACCACTTAGAATTAAAGTTCAAAGTTCTTCAAAGCCCTCGGGCACATTTCACACCTCAAAACCAGTAGACACCAAAAGGCAAGTTTGCACCAATCTGGCAACACAAGAGCGAACAACACGCACCCAGCAGGTATCAACAGGCAAAAGTTCAATTCCGCTCACCATGTCCAAAAAGGTTCACCACACTTGAGTCAAAAACAATTACAGCACACTGCAGGTATCCATCAGTAAAAACAATTTCACGAATTTCAAACAATACCCATGGCCATTTCGGAGGTACACCACTGTATTTCAAAACACAATAGAGTGTAAACTGGTGATGACCCCCCTCGTCAGGGTAAACACATGTACTCATGTGTTGTGAACCTTTTTTGGACATGGTGAGCGGAATTAAATTTTACATGTTTTACCTGCTGGGTGCTTGTTGTTCACTCTTGTATATACTGAACTGGTGCGGACTTGCCTATTGGTATCTACTGGTTTTGAATTGTAAAATGTGCCCGAGGGAGATGAAAAACTTCGAACTTTAACTCTAAATGGTGTTAAATCACTTCTGTCCTTGATCTTCAACTGATGGACTACTTTATGGTAACTTATTTCTTAATTTTATTTTACTTTATTCTATATCGACTTATATTATATTACATTTATATTATATATTTGAAATTTTTATTCATTTTATTCGTATTAATTTTTATTTCGTATTAATTTTAACTTCTATGAAATGATATTTATGTGTATTGTATTATACTGTTAACTCAATTTTTTTCAGTTGTATGTTATCGGTTGAAACAATATACTCGTGTATAAAATTTTATACTACATATGCTATATTTTTTATTTATTATTTCTTCTTGCGTTATATCTTCTTATTCCTTATGTTTGATGGATTATGCTGTATTTCTTATATATGTTCATTGAGGGGGTGTGATATATTGAGTTGTTAACCCAGTCTTTTTATTCTTTAACTAATATTTTACTCTTGTCTCAGTTATTCTGAGCACTTCTCCTTGCAGCCCTGTATAAAATCTATTGGTTTCCTAATAAGAAACCATTAATATTATATATATATATATATATATATATATATATATATATATATATGTATGTATATCCATCTATCCACCTTTTTCCACCTGCTATTTTCGGGAGGGTCATAGCGTAGAATCCTCAGGCACCTTCACCATAGTGTTCAATCAGAAACAACCATTAATACATTTTCTGGCTGGATTCCAATGTGTGACAAGCAGAAGCCATAGATACTATCCAACTATCTTGTTCTTGGTTTTCTCCTAGGTCTGTTCCTCTGTTGGCTCAGTTTAAAGAATCCACCTTGCAATTATTTCCTGCAAAATTTTAATCACATGATAACTCCCATATTCCATGCTGGCATTGACTGGACAGTTTGATAGGATTCGATGCATCTGAGGACTGCATCTTGTTCCAACATCTGCTTTGGCTTGTTTTCTGCTGCTGCATGTTCTTCCTAATGCCAAGCACATTATGGTTAGTACTGGATGTGGGTTTTTTTTTTCTTGTGGCACCAGAAAAAGTGAAATCTCCATGCTGGTTGCAAGGTTAAAATCCCTTTTGATTGACCAGGATAACAGTAGAGAAGGAGATGGCATTTTTCAAGGAGATGAAAGGTTAAAGAATGAGCAAAGGTGCCATAGCACAACAGGTTTCTTGTTGTAGAGGAATCACTTGCAATTCATATTATAGAAGAGAGGATAGGAGTGACTGGGGGTAGATCTGGAATGAGATAAAATAAACAGGAGATGCCATGATGATCCCCTCAATTTGGGAACAGGAGATGAGGGTGGGTATAGGCTGCTAGAGAGTATGGAAGAGTGAGAGATAGTTACAGACACTGTGTGGGTGAATGGATGAATATAACGAAAAGAAAAAAAGCAAGGAGAATAAATAGAAAAGGTAGGGAAGAGGAGGTGACAACTGCAGAAACTGTGTAGGGTTGAGGAGAAAATGTAGTGAATAGTGGATAAGGGGTGGAGGGATAGCATAACATATGCATTGGGAAGGTTAGGGGGCATGTAGAAAAGGAGAGAGGTGAAGAGCAGTAGTAAAGTTGGTACAGGAAAAGTATAAAAGAGAATGAAAGAGAAAGATGAAGTGGTACGTATGATCAATGTAAAATATCAGTGAAGACAATTTTAAATATAAAAGATAGATAACAAGTGAAATAATCTTAGGTAATAATAATAATAATAATAATAATAATAATAATAACTGGTATCTATCTATCTATCTATCTATCTATCTATCTATTTGTGTGTGTGCATGTGTGTTTCTAAATACATATATGTGTGTGTGTGTGTGTGTGTGTGTGTGTGTATGTGTGTGTATGTATATATATACACATACCTACGCACACACATACATCTTTATACACACACACCCACACGCTCATGCACACACATACACACACACAAGAGAAACAGAGAGATTAAACATTTCAAGGGATCAACATTTTTCAGAGTATGTTTGTTGAAAGGATTCTGAATAATCCCACCCCAACTTTTTTTTTATAGAAATACAAATGAGCAAAAAATATTTTAAATCTGAATATCCTGGAAGCAAGTGACCGAAGCCATTTTGAAATGCTTCATAACTTCCTTCATACATGCAAACACACACACACACACACACACATGCACACACGCATGCACACACACACATACATACATACATACATACATACGTGTGTGTGTGTGTGTAATTTTTTTGACTAGTGAGTATATGTGAATTAATGTGTTGAATAAAGTACATTCATAGTTTGAGCTACCTGGTGTCATCTGTGGCTGGGGTATAGACTATTGCCAAATCTATCTTCTGTTTCCTCCATCAGTTATTATTATATATACGTATATATATTCTGCCTTTTTGCTACTGGACACCTAGCTTGCTGGTCAATCTTTTTTCTCTTCTCAAATGTGTTCTTTTTTTCACTTCTCAAATCTGTTCTTTATATATATATCCATTTGTGGATTTCTCCCAGGCGTTAATCCATCATTCTCATGTTTGGCCCCAAGGCTATATCTATTTATTTATTGTCTTCATCTATCATTTCAATTTCCTGTTGTTTACTTTCATACATCCACTTTCGTACATCCTAGTCTTATCGTTAAAGGTTATTGCAGTATGCACGTTGTCCATTTAATATGTTCATTCTGCTGAAATAAATCTTCAGTAAATTTTCTATATCCTTGTGCAGTTAAAGATTGCTCTGCATTTTGCATTTAATGTAATGCTCGCATTACTTAAATAAATGGAGTAGCATGAAACATGCGTACTGCAATAACCTTTAAAATCCATGTTGCTTTTTTTGATTTTATAACAACATCATCATCATCACCGTTTAACGTTCACTTTCCATGCTAGCATGGGTTGGACGATTTGACTGAGGACTGGTGAAACTAGATGGCTACACCAGGCTCCAATCTGATTTGGCAGAGTTTCTACAGCTGGATGCTCTTCCTAACGCCAACCACTCAGAGAGTGTAGCGGGTGCTTTTACGTGTCACCCGCACGAAGGCCAGTCAGGCGGTACTGGCAACGACCACGCTCAAAATGGTGTATTTTATTTGCCACCCGCACAAGAGCCAGTCTAGGGGCACTGGCAACGATCTTGCTCGAAAATCCTTACACATGTCACGGGCACAAGTGCCAGAAAGGCGACGCTGGGCAGAGGTGCCATCCCGATTTCGCTTTTGCTTGCTCCAATAAGTCTTCGCAAGCTGGCTCTGAGGAAGCTATAAAATGATGCACAAGCACTCCACTCTGAGTACACTGCTTCATCATTCATCGTTTAACATCCACCTTCCATGCTATCATGGGTGGGATGGTTTCATGAGAGCTGGCTAGGATGAAGCCTGCACAAGACTTTTATGACTGTTTTGGCAGGATTTTTACAGCTGGATGCCCTTCCTAACACCATCCACTCAGCAGATTAGACTTAGTGCTTTTTATATGGCACAGGCACAGACGAGGTCAGTTTTGGCAAGGCTTTTGCCTTATTACAGCAAAAACAGCTGTAAGCTAATGAAAGTGATTATATAATTCCTGTCCCCTTGTCATTTAATAATTTATATTTTGCTCTGTACTTCCCAAATGCATTATTCTAAAGCATATATATGTTGAGTTTCAACAACTAACTGATTATTAGTATCGCAATGCCTATGGAAAATCATTACAGGTTAAAGTAGTTAGGAGAGGCAAATAGTTAGGCACAAGAATGCTGAGACTGGGGTGTTGCTGTGCAAGGTGATTATTTCAAAGGAGGTAATGTTAAAACTTATTTAAATTAGTTATTTTTTATTAAACATAAATAGTTTTGGAAACTTTTGATATCACCTCATAAATAATTACAACTTCA
>NC_142932.1:44769023-44771523 GCF_046866305.1 Octopus bimaculoides | reverse complement strand
GCATCCTAAGGTCGTTCTTCAGTACTTCATCCCATGTCTTCCTGGGTCTCCCATTTCCACATGTTCCATCTACTTTGAGAGATCGGCACTTCTTTATACAGCTGTCAGCATCCATTCGCATCATATGACCAAACCAGCATAGTCTTCTCTCTTGCACACAGCAACTAATTCCTCTTATGCCTAACGTCTCTTTCAAAACACTAGCACTCTGTCAAACTTGTACACTTACACTACACATCCAGTGGAACATACTAGCCTCATTCCTTTCTAACCTTCACATGCCCTCTCATTCAGAACCCCCATCTCACTACCATATAGAATTGCTGACCATAATATATATACATCATACAATCTTCCTTTCACTTGGAAACAGTATTCCAGGTGTGCTTCCTGTTGTTGTGGTTGTTGTTTATTTAGCTTTATGTATACCCTGAAAATGAAGACCTGTGATGAAATTCCTTCCTACCATGACCATCTTGTATTATTTTCAGACACAGTGTGTTTAGCAATAAAATATTCAGTATAAAGGTGCTGGTGTAGCTGTGTGGTAAGAAGTTTGCTTCCCAACAACTTGAATATAGGTTCAGTCTCACAGCATGGCCTTTGGGCAAGTGCCTTCTACTATAGCTTCAGGCCAACCAAAGCTTTGTGAATGGATTTGGTAGATGGAAACTGAAAGAAGCCTATCATGTTTATAAGTATGTGTGTGTGTGTGTATGGCTAATGTCTGTGTTTTCCCCCACTACTGCTTCATAACCAGTTTTTGTAAGTTTACATCCTTGTAACTTACATACACATACACAACAAGTTTCCACATAGTTTTCATCCACTCAGTTCACTCACAAAGCATCAATCAGCTCAAATGCTACACAGTGGGATTGAACCCAAAACCATATTGTTGCAAAGTGAACTTCCTAACCACACAACCAATACTTTATTGTTAGGAAAAATTCATTCGTTAAGGCTTTTCTATGTTTAACTGTTTTGTTTGGAATTCTTTATATTTAACTGTATTCACATTGAGAATTTAATATATTGAACTGTTTTCTTCATCAGAATTTTCTTCATTTCACTGTTCTCTTATTGAGAATTTTCTGTTTAAATATTCTGTTTAGAAGCTTTTTTTTCCTTCTTAAGCCCTAGGATCAATGAGGTAGGTTACCCAGTTTCTATAGTGTATATGTCACCAAGATTGCAACAAGGTTCATTGCAGGGTTCAAGATCAACAGTTTTGAGGGGAGGGAATGAGTCAGTTACATCAATCCCAGTTTTTTTATTTTATTGACCCTGAAGGAATGAAAGACAAAGTTTTCTTTGAAGTTAAAACAAAGTGCTAAGGATTCTGCCAGCTCACTGCCTTCTTGTTTAGAATTGTCAGTATCTAATCATTTTATGTGAATAATTCTCTGTATTTTAACTGCTCTTTTGCTGCAAATTCTTTATATTTAACTGCTGAGAGTTCTTCACCTTTAACATTTCTCTTGTTAAGAATGTTCCATTCTTAACTGTTTTCTTGTAAAGAATTTACTGCATCTAACTCTTCTCTACAATTAGCTGTTTTCTTTTATGTAATGATCCTTATCTAAGCGTTCTCTGCTTGAGAATTCTACATAATTAATTGTTATGTTGACATTTCTCTATATTAAAAAATGTTTGCTTGTTTTCCTGTTGAAAATTTGCTGAAGTTAACTATTATTGTTGAAATATAATCACCCTCTATTCTTGAATTTTCTGATATCCCTACAAAAGCTTGAAGATATCTGAAATTCCTCCAAATTTAGTAGAATTTCTTTGCTATGCAAAACAGTGTTTGGCTTTATTGAGGCAGTTAATATTGGAAATATTTTGTGGCATTTTGTGCTCCTTAGAATTACACAGAAGAGATGTTTGCAAGTAGAGCCTAAAAGCTTGCTTCTCAATAAAATTCTAAGTGTGCAATTTTTTTTTAATTCACTTTTGATAACATGGAACAATTTTGGATTTATCTGTCACTTGCAGCAATATTTTCCTGTTACATTCGTTGTGAAAGACATCCAAGCACCAAATAAACATAAGATGTATTTTAGTAAAGAAAAATTACAAAATCATTTTCTTACTATTTCGGAATTATAATGTTTCTGTATTATTTGTCCATGAAGATTATAGACACAGACATGAATGTGTCGTTGAGAAGTTTGCTTTGTAACCACATGGTTTTGGGTTCAGTCCCATAGTGCATTCCCTTGGGTAAGTGCCATCTATTATAACTCCAAGCTGACTGAAGCTTTGTGAATGGATTTAGCTAATAGAAACTGAAAGAAGTCCATTGTATGTATATGAATGTGTGTATATGTGTGCATACATGTGTGTGTGAGAATATGCATGTATATCTGAGTGGACATGCACGTGTGTGTGCACATGTGCATGTTGTGTATGCATGTATGTGTGTGTTCATTTACATTTGTGTTTCTCTAAAAACCACTAAGCTGTAAGGAGTGACATTGTCGGTTTCTTTGACACC
>NC_142932.1:44761523-44764023 GCF_046866305.1 Octopus bimaculoides | reverse complement strand
GTATGTAACTAAGTACTACCCTTTGAAACATACATCTTCCTAGTCCTTTTCTTTTCCAAAAGCTAACCAGTGTCTAGAATTTACCCTTTATAAGTGATGCTAGCGAAATTTGTGCACAACAAATAATATTTTCATTTGTTAATGTTAGAGTGTGTTTTTTTTTTTTTTTTGTACTCGCCTCAGAATTGCAATTCTGTCAAAGAGACAAGCTGCTGGAAGACTTGCCTTGTAGTTGGTGACCATGCTTTCTACAGAGTAGGAAATTTCAGAGAGACCATAGCCTCATCCCATTCCTGCATATCTACTGCAGCCCTGTGGAAATGATGCTGGCAGCAGATGTAATGCCAAACCAGTGTTATGTGGCCCTTCCACAGGAAGTGAAACAGCAGATACTTCAGCCTGGGTAAATGAAAACTGGAGTAATATGTACAATGGTCAAACAATAAATAAAAATAATGGTCATGTATGCTTTTGCTACCATTCCCTGATGTTTCAGGGATAGCTTCCTCTCTGTACAAAGTATAATGATGATGCCTGCTGATATGATAATAACAATTCAAATAATAATAATCCTTTCTACTATAGGCACAAGGTTTGAGATTTCGGGGAAGAGGGCTAGTCAATTACATTAACCCCAGTGCTCAACTGGTATATACTTTATCAACCTTGAAAGGATGGAAGGCAAAGTAGACCTCGGCAGAATTTGAACTCAGAACATAAAGCTGGACCAAATGCCACTAAGCATTTTGTCTGATGCAGGAACCCTTTTAAAACGGTTGATGTAAATTTATACTTACAATGTACATGCTCTAAATCGGTTGACGTGTGGAGGCACAATGGCCCAGTGGTTAGGGCAGCGGACTCGTGGTCATAGGATCGCGGTTTCGATTCCCAGACCGGGCGTTGTGAGTATTTATTGAGTGAAAACACCTAAAGCTCCACAACGGTCCGGCAGGGGATGGTGGTGAACCCTGCTGTACTCTTTCACCACAACTTTCTCTCACTCTTACTTCCTGTTTCTGTTGTGCCTGTAATTCAAAGGGTCAGCCTTGTCACACTGTGTCACGCTGAATATCCCCGAGAACTACGTTGAAGGTACATGTGTCTGTGGAGTGCTCAGCCACTTGCATGTTAATTTCACGAGCAGGCTGTTCTGTTGATCGGATCAACTGGAACCCTTGACGTCGTAAGCGACAGAGTGCCAACAACAACAACAAATCGGTTGACGTAATTATATGCCACCTGATTTAGAACTTGTCACCAACTGGTAGGCCACTTAGATGCTTCATGTAAATATTTACGACTTGATAGGCTGGTATTGCCACTCTGGCTCTGTCAACTTCATTGTCGCATCCTGTTTTGTCAAATTTACGGTCATCGCACCCTATCATTCTGGCTCCATCAAATTCATCATCGTATCCTGTTTCGTCACGACAAGCTACACCAAGTTCCACCACCTCACCAGTTGTTTCTCCTGGTTCAGATGATGACTTGGAGAGTGAGTATTTTCCTAGTTCAGAATCAGATGATTCTGATAGCGATGATGATATTCCAGTGAATCAAAGTTACAGGCAAGCAGCAGTGAATGGCCTTGGGCAATAGAATGTTGTGTGGCAAGCGAGAGACAATTTCATCCGAAAACATGGGTTTACTAGTATGCCTAGCATAAAGGCATGAACATGGAAGTTCGCCATTGGAAATCTTCCATGAGATTTTGACAGATGAAATGTTCCAATATATAGCAGATGAAATGAAGGACTATGCTGAAAACCATCCTCAGCTTGTCAGACCCAGAAATGATGGTGATTGGTTTCCAGCCACAGAAGACAAAATCAAAGTTCTGCTGATACTGATAGGCATTGTGAAGAAACTGACCCTGGCATCATATTGGAATTGAGATCTAGTCACATTGACTCCTTTCTTTCGGGAAACGAAGCCACATGATCGATTTTTGACACTTCTTCGAAATCTACATTTCAGCTCAGGCGAGAACCAGGATGACAGGCTGCACAAAATACATCTTATCATTGATGAAATGGCTGAAAATTTCAGAATGGTGTATATCTCCACACAGGACATTTGTACGCACAAGAGTTCATGGAAATTCAAGGAAAGGCTCTGATTCAAACAATACAACCCACCCAAACATGCCTACTTTGAAGTGAAGATTTCTAAAATATGCCAGTCAACTGGCAGACCCTCTCCTCCCCACATGATGAATGGACATGACCATTTTCCACAACTGTTTCCCCCCACTGCCAAGAAGACAAATGCTTCAAAGAGATGCATGGTATGTAAAGCAATAGTGAAACACAAGGAAACTAGATACCATTGTTCACAATGTGATATACCACTGTGTGTGGTACCCTGTTTTGAACTCTTCTACACTAAAGTCAATTTTTGAATTCAGCTGATTGTAAATACATGAAGTTGATCTGACTTGTGCTGTTGTGTGATCTTATTTGGAAATAATACTGTATGAGCATTCTGCACAGAGGTA
>NC_142932.1:44749023-44756523 GCF_046866305.1 Octopus bimaculoides | reverse complement strand
CACAGCTTTACAATTTTGTTTAGATATATTTTTAATGCTATCTTTACTTTTTTTTTGCGAATGTCTTTTGATATATATATACACAAGGGGGTGCTGGAAAGTTCCTGGCTCTGGGTAAAAGAAAATATGGGAGGATCAGTTAATTAAGATTTTATTCAACATATTCCCCTCTCAGTTTCACATACCTATTGCAGTGGTCCTTCAGTTTTCTTAAGCCTTGTAAAAGAACTCGGAAGGATGGGCCACCAACCAGGCCTTTTGTGATACCCTTAAAGCCAAGAACTTTTCAGCACCCCCTTGTATGTATACACACACACCATATATCACACATACTCAGTTATATGTATATACATACTGATATAGGCATATTATTTTATATATTTTGGCAAAATGTCATTATCGAAAGATGAGAGGATATTCATTATCCCCAAAATGTCATAATGTAACAGTAATCCTGTTCAGTTACACAAGTGTACCTGATTCAACTGTCCAGAGTTGTCTATGTGGCTGATAGTACTAACAGAAATGTAGTGGACCAGCTATACTGGAATCCCTATACCATCGAATTCAGCAGGGGAACTGCGGTTAGAGGGGTTGAAGGAATGCAGAAGGAACATGGGTAAGGGCTGTAGTGAGGCATAGATTGATAGAGAAGTGAGATGTACATTAAGAAGATCATTTTTGGCTTGTTTGTTAAACACTTGATCATTGTCATTATCAGCGCCATTTACGTGTATAGGTAAGAGAAGAAAAGGGCTCAGCAGATTTATTTTTGCTCAGCTATACATCTGCTAGCAACTAACTATAGTCTGGGGTAAGAAGATTTGCAACAAGCTAACTATGCTTCCAGCTAGATCAGTGGTTCTCAGTCACTTTTTGGTCAAGGAATCCCCTGTGATTCTTATTTAACTCTGGTGCCTCTCCATAGCCATTCGGTGTTTAACTGTTTAGCATTCAGACTACTCTCAAATGTAAGGCTGATTTATTCACATTCTTTTGAATTAATCATGCTTTGTCTTGTAGCTTTGAGATTTTAATGATGTGATTGCTTATTTTTAGAAAAACATTATAGGGTAAGTATGAGAGGCTGCATCTGGCTGGTTTGAACATAAAACAGGTTGAATATTTGGACCAGATTTGGTCGGTTTTAATGCCAAAGAGTTTTAAAAATCCTAATAGATTTCTATAATTAAATATTATTAGATGTATTAAAAACATTGTTAAAATTTCTTGTGTATTGTAGAAGCTGAAACAATATATTGTACATAAATTTTAATAACAAAATCTTATATGGACCCCCCAACGGCCATATGTATCCCTAAGGGCCATATGGACCCCAGTTGAGAACTAGTGAGCTAGATTCATCATCATCATCATCATCATCATCGTTTAACATCCGCTTTCCATGCTAGCATGGGTTGGACGATTTGACTGAGGACTGGTGAACCTGATGGCTACACCAGGCTCCAATCTGATTTGGCAGAGTTTCTACAGTTGGATGCCCTTCCTAACACCAACCACTCCGAGAGTGTAGTGGGTGCTTTTACGTGCCACCGGCACGAAGGTCAGTCAGGTGGTACTGGCAACGGCCATCTAGATTTTTGTGAGTTTTTGTAAATGACACAAATGGCATTTACAGAAATGTTAGCAGCAGTGTTATGTCAGATATGTGAGCTGATCTGTGATGTGACCCACACAGAAGCTTAGTAAAAAAAAAAGGGGGGGAGCAGAAATAAAACCATTTTCTGACCCTGAAGACAGAAAACTACTATTTGGGATGAAGTTTTGACAATGTGAAAGATCATTCAATTATATAGTAAGGTCCAGCAATTTAGAGCAGCACTAAGGGATTTTGTTCTGCTCATATGATCAGTGCTCATATAATTGTTAGGTATTAGGTGTATAAGTTACACATGACTGCAATAGTAAAATGTAGAGTGTTGTGACTGTTGTTGCTGTTATAGTTAACTCCAGGTCAGCCTTCCTTCCATTTATGTCAGTGGCATCTTTACCTTCATTTTCCAAATTCATGACTACAATATCCAATGTGACCATCGGTTTCTGACATATTGGGTTGTGAATTTAACCCTTTAACATTCAGATTAGTTTGTCAGATATGATAGTTATGTATTGTTTCAAATTAATCATGCATTATCTTGGAGCTTTGAAATTGCAAAAATGTGATTGTTTATTTTTAGAATGACATTATAGGGTAAGTGTGAGAGGCCAGATCTAGTTAGTTTGAATGTAAAACAGGTAGAATATTTGAACCAGATATGGCCGGTTTGAATTCTAAAAGGTTAAGAGAGATTTAGCAGCTATTTCTAGCTTATTGAGCATCCATATGGAGTGGCCCTTCTTAGCTTGATGTTATACATCAATATGTAAAGTAGAAATAATTTCATTAATTCTCATGGAATTTTATTATTTGTGCAAATAAATATGGTATAATTCGGCATACACACAGTAATGCAAATAGTTCAGTTGACAATAAACACACACACAAAGGTTTTTCAGTTCACATTAGTATGTGTGTGTGTGTGTGTGTGTGTGTGTGTGTGTGTAATGTGTGTATATATATATTTGTGTGCACATATATATATACACATACATATATCACATTATATATATACATATATATATAGAAATATATATATATACATTACATTATTTGTATATATTATTATATATATATATAAATGTATACATACATATATATATATATATATATATATATATATATATATATATATATATATATATATATATAACACTATATGTTTATAAGGGGATTTGAAACAGAGTGGCTTTAAATGAAATGCTAAAACAAAAATTACTTGTTACATTCTAATGGAGAGCTAGCTGTCTGACTCCTTTTAATTCATTTGTTTTAATTGAATAAGGTATATATAATTGCCCTCTATCCCTAACCCTCTCTCTCTCTCCTTCTTCCCCTCCCTCTCACACAATTTCCTCTCTCTTGTTCTTCTTTGTTCCTTCTCTAAGTCTTTGCTTATACCTCAAAAGACTTAAAAAGCTTCCTAGAGGCGGAGGAATTGTCTGTTTCAAGGGAATAATAAAGGGCTTAGAGAAACTGACTGTAAAAACGGTTATTTCCTACTGTGTAACTTATCTGTCAATAGACTCCACCGCATTCTAAACTTAGATATCTCTTTCGATACCTCAATGTGTCATAAAGCTTTTAAAACTTCTCAAGATTATATATTTCACTAAAAGATGGTTTTCAAGAAAAGAATGGCAATAATAGCAAAAATAAATAAGATAAGAAAAGAAAAAGGAAAAACCAGCAAAAGATAAAAATCAGTAAAACATTGAAATTTAAAAAGTATTATTTGAAATAGAATATTTATATATATATATATATATATATATATGTTCCTTTTAATTTATATATATGTATATATATATATATATATATATATATGAGTGTGTATGTATATATATATATATACATGTATACATGTATATATTGCTTTTAAATTTATATATATATACACACACATAAATATATATATATATATATATATATATATATATTGCTTTTAAATTTATATGTACACACACATATATATGGATATGTATATATATATGTATATATATATGTATATATATATATATATATATATATATATATATATATATATATGTATATATATATATATATATATATATATATATAGATATATATATATATATCCATATATATATATATATATATATATATATATATATATATATATATATATATATATATATGTAAATGCATATTGCTTTTAAATTTATACACACACACTTACACACACATATATATATATATAAAAGATAAAAGTAAAATACATGAGAATAAAAAAAAAGGGAAAAAGAAATAAAGGAAGATATAAAATTAAATCCAAAGTAATTGCAAACAATACTTCTGTAGTTAAAACTAAGAAAATGAAAGGAAATTCTTTTAAATTGAAATGAAAACGAGGAATGAATGAAAAAAAAAAAGAAAGAAAGGAAGAAAAAAAGAATGAAGGGAGGAAAACAGGGAATAAACAATGGAGTAAACTTTTATTATATAGAAGAGAGGATGATAAAAGTAATAATAATAATAATAATAATAATAATAATAATAATAATAGTAATAAAGCAAGTAAAATAGAGAGCTCTGAGAAGTAAAATAATGATAATAATAATGTGTGTGTGTGTGTAAATATATATATATATATATTTATATATATTTGTGTATGCATAAATATATATATGTATAAATGAAGATATATATATATATATATATATATATATATATATATATATATACACATGAAATTTCAAAGAAGAAGAAGAAGAAGAAGAATTTTTAAGCATAATACCAACATAAAAAAAAAGCAAAATTAGGATTGAAAATAGTTGCTAAATCTTGTTAGGTGGGGAGAAGTGTTGGTTGGGTATGCTTATATATCACTATTAAGTGTTGGGTATTAAATGACTATCTTTTTGTGATTGTGGGGGTGGGTGGGTTGGTGGGTGGGTTGGTGGGTGGATGGGTGGTGATATAAGTTGAAGGTAATTGTAATGTGAGGGGAGTGGTTTTGTTTCTCTGTCAGATAAGGTTTGCGATAAAAGTTATAATTATTTTACTTGTAAATTACTCTGTTTATTGAAATCATGTAAGAGTGTATAATAAAAATTAAAAAAATAAGATAAAATTGAATATAGATAGATGTTAGTTAAATAAATAAGAATTGATAAAAAAAAACGTTTTATAAATACTTTAAAAAAATAAAAACGGAAGAATAGGTTTTTACTAAGAAATCTAATCCTATTATTTGCCTGTTGTTGTTTTTGATGTTCTTCTTCTGAAAGCATTTGGTATGAACAGTAGTTAGTGCAAGTTTAGCAGTGGTAGTCTTTTTTTTTATCATTATTTTTGGTTGCAGTTTCTTTTGTTGGTTAATCTTTGTTCTAATGATGATGATGATGATGATGATGACAACACTGGTGGCTATAATGGTGGTGGTGATGGTGGTAGTGACCATGATGATGACAACAAAAGTGATGGTAGTGGTGATGATGATTATGATGACGATGTTGACAATAGTGGGGATGGTGATGTTGGTGGTGGCATTGGTGATGGTCCTGCTGCTGCTGATGATGATGAGAATGATGGGGGGGGGTGATGATGTTGCTGGTAGTGTTGGTGATGATGATAGTGGTATTGGTGTTGGTGCTGTTAGCAGTGATAATGCTGATGATATTGGTGATATTAATGATATTGGTAAACATAAATTGGTAAGGAATTAAAAAAGAAAAAAGTAGGACAGTCCTTGAAACTTTTAAAATCATTATTGATTTTTCTTCTTCTTCTTCTTGAAATTTCAGTATATTCACTAAGAAGGTCATCAGGGTTAAGAAAGAAGAATTAATATATAAAAGTCAAATCTCATGAAATGACATGACCTTCCTCCTAAAAGTAACTTTAAAAGCTTCAATATATCAGCATTATCTCCATTATCACCTTTATCATCATCAATATTAAGATCGTTATGATGATGATCAAGGACAGATATGTTTGCATTGAGATAAGAATAAATAAATAAATGAATTACTAACCATATATATCTATAAGTATTTGTTTTGCAAAATTCCTGACGTGAAATTGTGCTGTAACCGATATTGTTATATTTAGAGATTGTCATATTTTTACCAATTAAATACATGCACTGTATATTTCCTCTCCACTTCAGCTTTAATATTATTTTGGTTTCTTTGTCAAAATGGAGACATGTAGGATGGAGAGTCACTGAAGAGGTCACAGGATGTGTGATGAAAGAGTTTTGGCAAAGAAACTAAAATTGATTATAATAAAGCTGAAGTGAAAACCAAATACATAGTGCATGTGTTTAATTGGCAACATATGACCATCCCCAAGTATAACAATGTGTGTGGAGGTGCAGGCATGGCTGTGTGGTTAAGATGCTTACTTTACAATTACTTGGTTTCATGTTTAGTCCTTGAACAAGTGTCATCTACTATAGCCTCAGTCTGACCAATGCCTTGTGAGCATAGATTTCAGAAACAGAAACTGTTAGGAAGTTTGTTGCCTTGTGTGTGTATACGAGTATATATATATATATATATATATATATATATATGTGTGTGTGTGTGTGTGTGCATATATATATGCATACACATACACACACACACACACATATATATATATATATATATATATATATATATGTATATATATATATATCATCATTTGATTTGGCTTGGTTTCTATGGCTGGATGCATTTCCTAATACCACCTACTCCAAGAGTGTAGTGAGTGATTTTTACATGTCACCTGTGCAGCTGCCTTTTATGTGTCACCAGCACGAGTGCCTTCTAGGTGTCCCCAGCACCAGCCACAACTGGGATTTCACCTGGCTTGATGAGTCTTCTCAAGCACAGCAAATTTCCAAAAGTCTCGATCACTTGTCATTGCCTCTGTAAGACCCTACATTTGAAGATCATACTTCACCATCCTGTCCCTCGGTCTATATGTATGTTTATTCATGTTTGCATGCTTGATAACCTTTTTTAACCATCTATTTACTCTGTGTTGTCCCTCAACCAATCCTAGTGGAATGTCAGCTTGTAAAATTAGTCTATTTGCATACCTTTATTCATAATCCAGTCTTTTGACTGATGAACCAGCAATGCAAGAGAGAAACTCAAGAGAAACTGGCTACTGGATCCCTTCAAATAAACAATATTCTGTACTTTTCTCTAATTCATAATAGCCAGCAAGACACATATATATATATATGAAATAACAAGACTCCAAAATATAATAGATGCACAGCAAGTCTATCAAACATACATTCCCATCATCAGCTTCCTAACAGATATCACTATGGTTCTGAGATCTAGGCAATACCATCCAATCTGGTGGTGGCTGTCAACAGCATTTAAGACATAAACCATACCAAATCAAACTGGTGTTTGGTGCAGCCTTCCAGGTTGCCAGCTCTGGTCAAACTATCTAACCCATGCCAGTATGGACAATGGACGTTAAATGATGAAGATGATGATATATAAGGTGTGAGTTGCATTACATAAATAATATTTTAAGGATTTTTATGTAAACTTAACAGCCAGAAAATTTGCCTAAACCATAACACATGGAAAATTCGTAGCTAATTTCTCATCCGTCAACGTCCAAGTGACCATAATACATACATATAAATGTATGTGTATGTGTATATATATACACATACATATATATATATATACATACATACATATATACATATATATGTATGTGTATTATGATCACTTAGATGTTGACACACACACATATATATATATATATAATCCTTTACCTTTTACGTGTTTCAGTCATTTGATTGTGGCCATGCTGGGGCACCACTTTGAAGGGTTTTACTTAAACAAATCAACTCCAGAGCTTTTTTCATTTTTGAAGCCTCGTACTTAGTTTATCAGTCCCTT
>NC_142932.1:44701523-44734023 GCF_046866305.1 Octopus bimaculoides | reverse complement strand
TGTGTGTGTTTGTGTATGTGTGTGTATGTGGATAGACAGACAGACAGATAGATAGATGGGCACACAAAAGCATATGTTTTTATAGATGTGAATATAATCTGTTTTACTCTATGTTTATCTGGATGTCTTTATAAATATATCTCTATACACTTATAATACTTTATGCATTTATAAATGTGTACATAACATGTAATTTTAATAGATTTTTCCCCCTTGTGTATATGGATGTGTAATAAATACATTATATCTATTTTTTTTTACTAGGTCTGTTTCAAACTGATTGATGATCTGATGAACCAAATGAGCAGTGCTACGTTCTCTGCCATGACAAACACTGTTGAAATCATCACAGGACCTGACTGCATTCCACTTCAAGTAAGTCATTTTAATAGTTATTAAGATAAAAAAAACAAAAAAACATCTGTGCATGTATGTTTAGGAAGGATTGTTATACATTGGATGTCAATATACTAAAATTCATACATCACAGTATTAAAATACCCTCGCTCACTCCCTCTCTCTTCTTCTATCTGTCTAACTTTCTGTCTCTCTCTCGCTCTCTCTCACCAATTAATTTTCATAAAGTGAATTTGCTTAAGTCTTTCCTAGAACATTGTAATTTGGGAGAAATACACTGCCAATGAACACACAAACACACTGATTGTAATTCACTGCTTGTCTTCAATTTTGCATAACACTGCTGTAACCTTCTCAATGGTTTCAAATTTTCCAACTTGAAATCGTTAGAAAGATCACTGATGTGTGACGTGTGATGAATATTTTATGACAAATTAGTCAACAATAATACTAAACTGAAGTGAACTACTCTCATTGCTTGCATTTATTGGTAGTATACATGTCCCCAAACACAACACTATCAGTGCAGTACAAAGTTTTACATCAAGATTCTTGTAATACAAATTTTAGAGTATTTTTGTCAAATAATGTTGTTATTCATTAAATTCCTTTATAACTATATTGCCATGCAGGTGATTTTGAATAAGTAGCTTTGTAAATGTATCTTTTTCAGTGTCATACTGCAGTTTAGAATGCAGTTTCATAGTTTGTAAGCCAGGAATAACTGGATTAAGAAGAACAGCCTCTACTTAAACAAGGCTATATATATTATGAGAAAACTGTCTTTTAAATGATTATTGTTTTTCAGCTAACCTCTCTTCACTAGCTGTAGATTCTATCTGTTACTGATTTTATTGTTGTCATGCATGAAGTTTCAGTTGCTTCTGGGTTTGAAAAAATTATAAATTACACTGCTACCAGTTTTATAGATTACTATATTATTATAAGAAAGCATTTTTCTTATCATATTTTTTTGTTGATAACATTTTAAAATTAATGAACTGAGAATATTTAATTAAATGAAACAATGTGTTATTTCATGTATTCATATTTGCATGATTTTCTTTTAAATTTGAAAAAACATTCATCATGTCCAATATATTTTGATGAAATCAAAATAAAAAAAATGGAGATTACAGATTTCCTGTTTTATTTCCAAGTAAGGATTTATCCAGGTAAGTTTGGTGAAAATGATATTTCCTTTCATTTTAAACTTTCTAATTATATTTCGTAAAGTCTTGGTTCACCAAGATGGAAATTGCTTACTAAAATTTTACCAAGTTGAGAAATTATTCTGATGTGATAATTTATTCCATTTCATGAAAATTTTGTACTTATGATTAGCTGAGGTTGACCAACACTACTTTCTTAGGATTTTACTGTTTCTGTCACAACATAATTTCCTTAAACTATGGTATTTTCCTCTATATAATCATGTCAAACTCTTCAGTATGCTTTTTAAATCTTTAGCATGTTTTAATGACAATGTTTAAGACCATACTGGAGCACAAGCTTTATCCAATATATCATCACTATATGAAAATTACTAAACATTCTTGGTATAAATCATTGCAGAATAATTAAGCACATTTACCAATAACTAACTTCACCCAACTCCCCATTAAGATTTCATTTGAAATATCAAAGACTCAGACTTTTAGGGCACTCTTCATTGACCTCACACATACCTTATGTCATATCTATGGTGGCCTGCTACATTGATTGGTTTTAATTAATTACCAAGAATACCTACCACTCTAAAATGGTTTGCATTTATCTAATTACTTCTTTATTATCCCTATCTCATTCTTCCACCCACTTCAGAATAAGTTATATTCCTCTATGATTGTTCTTTTTCAATATTTTCAAATTTTTGCTGCATTCAAAACTAAAAGATTAAGTAACTTCTGTCTCAGTATATATATATATACTTTATTTGTGAATTAAGGCTACCATTGTTTTCATGTTACATAAATATCTTAATATCTTAACAAATTTTCAAACCAGCGACATGGAGGAATGGTGCTTGCCTCAATTTTGGTGTTTTGATCCAAAATGGAGACAAACGCCATTCATCCATATGATCGGTTTGAAAACTTGTTAATATATTTAGAATTATTCTTGACATGAAACCAATGGTAACCTTAACACACAAATAAAGAATCTTTATCCACAAGTGCAGTGTTGAGCACTTATTCTCAGTGTTCGACATTTGCATGCGTGTGTGCATATACATATATATACACACACACACAGTGGGGGGCACAGTTCCACTAATCTGCTAACAGCTAATTAGCAAACCTAACTTATAGTTTAGCAGATTAGTACTTTCACTAACTTTAGAAATTATTAGCAGACCAATTAGCTGCCACTAAATTTAGTTCCACTCACTTTAAGTCCACTAACAAAATTTATAAATTTGTTCCTGTCTGTTTTGGGCATGTCTCAAAGAGTCCATCAGGCACGCTACTGGCTGACTATGCATATACGTGGCAAGATGTGATTGGTTGATACAGCAACAGCTAGCTGAGCAGCATTGTGTAATTCTGCAGTTTTGAGTTGTGTTCACTTACGATGTTGTCACATTACATACAGTCTTAAAGTGTTGGCAACAGCAGTGTACAAGTTATCACTTATTGTTATGGAAAGTGAAGACATTTTTGTTTTGCCTGAGGATGAATGGCCTGTTGATGAGTCTGCAATGGCTGTGGGTGCGACAGAGGTCACTCAGGTTGAGTGCCAAGAGTCTCAGAACCCGTGGCCCCACCCGGAGGGCTATTTTATCCTTATGTCAAGGGATAAGAGGAATGCCAAAATTCTGTACTTCTGGTGTGTCACATGCCAGCCCATTGAGATCACCATGAAAGGACAAGGGGCAAGCCTCTACAACTTGAAGTTGCATGTCAAAAGGAAACACCCAGCACATGCCATCCAGTTTGAAGAGGGGATCAAGGCTCTTCCCGTGGGAAACATAAACAATCTTCTGATAGCAGTGCTTGTAGCCAGTCATTACAGCCATGAGCAAAGAAAGTTCACCAACCCAGCATTGGTGAAGCATTTTTCCAAACTGCTGGCCCAAACTGCTGGCCCATTTTTCCAAACTGCTGGCCCAAACTGATGGACAGAAGGATTGTAGACCTGTTTGTTGACAACATGCTACCACTGCATGTAGTGGAGTCCCCCACCTTGGTCAACATGATCAAGACGCTGAACCCCACCAAGATGTCAGTGTCCCACCGCACTCTGGGCAGGAGGATTTTGGCCAGCCATAAACAACTGGAGGAGTATCTTATAAGGTATTTACAAATTAAAATTATACAAGATTATTAAATTATTATTATGGCGTAGTTCATATTTTCTTAATTTTATTTAATTATTTACTAAATAATTATTTTCTTAATATAATAAAATGTATAATAGCTAACTGAAATAAATGTCATAATATATAATATACAATATATATAAATATATTCCACTCATGATTAAGTCTGCACAGCCAAAACAGCAGTCTTTAATGAAATAATGAATAAATGAACCTTAAGTTCTGAACTTATCCAATTCCGACCATCATTCCATCTCCCATCTTGGTTATTCATTCACACTCCAATATGTCACCTATCAAGGTAGTATCACTATTTTCAAAAGTTTAATAGCAAGGCTTTAAATTATAAGCAATATTTCTATGAATTTAGGACAGCCTAGTAAAAAATGTTAAACTAAAATGTGTGTGATTTCTATAAACAGAATATGGTTATAAGATACTGCGATCAAATGTCCTGCCTCCTTCCTACCTGCAAAAAATTGTACAAACCACATGCTCACAAAAACCATTACAGCTTGTGGGAAGAGGTGGATGACAGGCTAGTTTTTGTTTTTATATAGCGACTGTGAATTATTTCCTTGTTGGTTTTAAATTGTTTTTAGCTACCTTGATTATTTTATAATTTTCACATTGCCATTTTGTAAAATCAGTCACTGATTCCAATGGCATTCTCCATGATATTGATAGGGTGAGGTGGCCTTTACCAGCATTAGAGATGAGTATTAATTTCCTATACAAAATTAGCATGCTAATCTATTGCATCTTGCTCACAGTGGAGAGGGTTTTCTCCCCTTTCAATACAAAGAGACCATGTGCTTTTATAGCTAAGGAGTCTACAACTCCTATTTCTAGCAATGCTGGTGCTCACTGCACCCTTGTCACTCTTAGTGATAGTGAATTATTTCCTTTCTGGTTTTAAATTGCTGCTAGCCACTTTGATTATTATACACACACACACGCACACATATATAACGTTAGACTGAGGGTCACCTTACAAATTGTTGCCTTGGAAATGCAGAATTCCCTCAGCAGTTACATGTAGGTAACTAGTTTAAGGTCTGTGTAGATGTACACTTTCTTAATTTATAGCATAAGGAAGCATGGGGGTTTCTCTAAATAGGAATATAAAACCTGAATATTAAAAATACTAAAATCTTTTAGAAAAGGATACTTAAAGAAACATAATCAATTTGTGGTTCTATACATAGTGACATCTAGGGTGTATGGAGGATTGAACCAAGTTTCTTTTTTTTATCAAACTGTCTTAGGGATAAGAGTTATGCACTGTTGCATATTCTCTAACCTCTCACTAGATACTGCTTTGTTGAAGATATCTCTATCTGAAGATAAACTGAAAATTCTTTTCCTAAATATAGCTACTAAGCTTTTAATTATAGTTTAGAATATTGTTGGAATTCCAATGAATATATACAATTTGCTCATTAGTCTTTTCTTGTAGATGTAATAACTACCTGTTTTGAAGCAGGGCTAAAGTAAAAATGCTCATGAAGTTGATTGGTTAAGTTGGGGGTGATGGTTATGTTTATACAAAACTTCTCGACGATTCCTATTAAGTTGTTTCTAAATCTATGGCACAGACAGAATCTTGAAATTGCCAGACTGTTGTTTCTGTACAAACCCAAGATGTGGATTTATATGCACTCTTTGAAGGTATCCAGTATATAATCCAATAAGATCTGCAATTTCAGCTCTATTGTGGTACCCTTTAGCAATGTCAGACAAAAGAGCTCAATCCACTTTGACTGAGTACGAGCTATAATGACACAGCCATGGCTTCTTAGCATTGTTCATGACTATTTTGATATTGAGGTCACTAATCCTTGTGAATTGCTTCCCAAAGTCCTTGATTTTCAGATGAAAGGAGATATTGATATGAAATGATAACAATCTATGATATCAAACTAAATGAATTTTCAGTTTCATTATCTTATTCCAATGGCTCCTCTGATATGGAAATTGATTGTGTTATGATTAAGCTTACTTATTATGCTTATCTTATATTGAGAAGGGTTAATTAGCATATATTTCAGGTGAGACAAAAATTCAGCTAAATGGTACTTAAGGGTGATGTAGGTGGAGTGTACATCTTGAGGTATTCTACACAATCTTCTATTATATTTACCCTCTGCAACACATTGAATACTCTTTACATTTGTTTGTTCACCTATAACATATATATATATATATATATATATATATATATATATATATATATATATATATATATATATATATATATATATATATATATATATGTATGTATGTATTGAGAGATAGAGAGAGAGAGAGAGAGAGAGAGAGAGAGAGAGAGAGAGAGAAACTACATCTTGTAAGAGTTCTACTAGCCATTTAATTACTAAGTTGTTAAATTTGAAATTATTTCATCACATAACAAAATTTTTGTGGCAAAAATTGAATTGCAGTCTGGTCAGTGACACAGTTCTATTGAGTTGCAGTAGAAGAACTGTACCAATTCCACTGCAACATGATATCGCTTGAAATAAATAAATGCTTACATGTTGTGATATAAATTTTTAACTTAAAGTGAATTTAGAAGCTTTGTATGTTATTAAATGACGAGAACAGCTTGCTCATAATGCCACTTCAGAATCAACACATGATCTCATACCAAGTTGCTTGATAGACATGTACAAGTCTGAAATATACATCTGGAAAATGGGGTAAATTGCAATTGTTATCATGAACAAAATGAAGTGTGCTCAATATATGTCATAATGAGATATGCATTTTATCATGTAGTAGCTGGAGTTTGCTACTAATCCATAATTTCAAGTTTTATGTCTCTAACAGGTTCTTCACATATAATAATTTTCATTGGGATGTGATATATATATATATATATATATATATATATATATATATATATATATAGAGAGAGAGAGAGAGAGAGATAGATAGATAGATAGATAGATATACATACACACATATGGGTTCATGATTTAAGTAATGTGGTTTTTTCAATTGCATGAAATAAAAGTTGGAGGAGGCATGATAAACTACCTGTATCAACTTCCTATAGAAGCAGGTAGTAATTTTACCTTGTACTTATTCTTAGTGCAAGTTTTGAAGAGTGCAGTTCGATTTTAACAGTTATTTTTTCAAAGCTATAATGTAAGTGACAAAGGAGCATATTCGGCATATTTTGCTTTATGAGTTCAATAAAAGCAACAACGCAATGGAAAGTGTAAGAAACATTAATGCAGTATATGGGGACTGAACAATAAGCATATGCTAATGTCAATGGTGGTTCCAGAAATTCTGAGATGGAAACTATAGCCTAGAAGACAAGCCTCATCCTGGAAGATCTATAGAACTCGACGAGGACATCCTGCAAACCCTGTCAGAACAAAATCCCATTGTAACCGTTGAGGAACTAGCAGAGAAGCTTGGATTTGGTCATTCAAACATTCGTCAACACCTGCGTGCCATCAGAAATGTCAGCAAATTACATCAATGGGTTCCTCATAAACTTTCCAAGTCAAAGCACATGTAGAGAGTGAATGTGTGCTCTTCTTTGTTGTTACATCTCTCAAATGAACCATTTTTGGACAGAATAGAGACTGTTGATGAGAAATGGGTTCTCTATAAAATTGTCAGGCACTGGAGACAGTCTGTAGGGAAAGGAGAAACACCAGCACCCCAGGGTAAAGAAGGTCTTCCTCCATGTAAGGTGTTATCTGTTTGGTGGTATATGAAAGGTGTAGTCCATTTTGAACTTTTAAACCCAAACCAAATGATAACAAAGGAGATCTACTGTGAGTAGCTTGAGTGGCTTATGTCAGTGCGAGAAGGAAAATGACCATCTTCGATTTCAGGATGAAAGGTGTTCTTCCATAAGGATAATGCTCAGCCACATACAGCAAGGATGACATTCCAAGGGCTGGAGCAGTTTGAATGGGAAACGATGCCTACCCACCACATTCTTTGGACATTGCTCCATCTGATTATCATTTATTTCGCAGTCTTCAAAATCATTTCGATGGAAAATATATGAATTCTGTAGACGAGGTCAGAACAGTACTGGAGGTGTATTTTTCGTCATGGACAAGTGAATTTTAGAAGAGGGGCTTGCAAGTCTACCAGATGGAAAGAAGAGCAGTGTAGAAAATGAAGGAGAGTATATTTTAGATTAAAAAAACTTTATCTTAATTTAGAAAAATAAAAGAAGTATTAAAAAACTGTATTATTCATGGGATTATCCAATATGTACTGGCATACATACATACCTATGTATGTTTGTGTGTGTGTGTGTGTGTGTGTGCATATGTGTGTGTGCATATGTGTGTGTGTATACATACATACATATGCACATACATACACATATATGTATTGTTGATATTATAAGAATGCCTGGTATGTTTACAGATGTGGGCTCAAATCCCAAGAGCAGCCTTTGACTTTCTCTGTACCAAAGGATTTTTTAACCCAATATTTAGACATTATTATTTCCAGATCTATTTGCTTTAAGATCCACTGTTCCAATAAAGAATTATATATATATATATATAAGACATTATCATCCTAATTGTTGACATGATTCAGAAACTGAGTCAATGCACACATTTGTGCATACAGATGTCCAACAATACATGCATGATATATATATATATATATAGGCAAATTTGTTGTTGAAAATACACTTAAATTTGAAAAACTTGCAATTGTTTAAATTAAATTTATTTACATATATACCAAACTAGTTTCAACAATATTTTTTGTTTATCAATGGTAAAAATTTTAAATTATGAATTAGAAGAACATCATTAAATGTTTCAATGTTAACAAATTAAAATGTTATTAACAGAAAAATTTAGAATTAGGAATTAGGAAAGCATGTTCAGAAATTTCGATGTTGACAAGTTTAAATGTTCATAACAGTCAATAATATTATAACTGTACATCTACTTGTTTGAAGGTACAATGCTCATTAATGTTAGTATTGATCAACAAGAAATGAATATGCTCAAAGTTTCAGTCATACTGAGTTAAGAGGGAAAAAACCAAGGGAGAAATGAAGATAGTAAAAAAAAAAGTGATTTGGTTTACAGTTTCTCTGATGTAATTTTAAATCTTTATCATTGATAAACAAACAATATTGCTGAAACTAGTTGGGTATATATGTAAATAGATTTATTTTAAACAATTACAAATTTTTCTAATTTAGGTGCATTTTCAACAACAAAATATATATACGTCCATACACTAACATACATGCAAAATTTTGCACTAAAGAGAAGACATTGTCAATAATCATTTTTAAGAATATAAATACTTTTTTTCCTAGGGAAATTAATAAGTTTAAATAATAGCATTATTTTTATCTCGTTTAAAAATGTCCCATTGTCTTTCATGCAGAAATCCATAGTTATTTTTGTTTTTTTAGTATACCTGTCTCCTGTATTTTACTGAACATGACTTAAATCTAGAAACTTCCTGTATAAAATTTCTGTAGTGAAGATGAATCTTTTTCTGTTTCTTTTATGCTTTTAGCTTTATGATTTTTTTTCAATAAGGATGTATTCATTACAGATTTTACTATTGATTATATATACCTATATTAGTCAATTTTAGTAAATAATTTAACATTCTACTTGAATAAATAAATAACTATGTTTGTAGATGGTTAAACTACATTTAAATCAAAAACTGAAAGACTGAACAGTAGCAAGTGCTATGAGAGAAAGAACCACCTAAAATAAAAATTAAAATAACAAATAGTAAAATAAATATAAAAGACATCATCAATTTGTACCAAAGTGCATTGACTAATGTAAGTGATTCTAGAGGCTGTGCAATAAAATTTACTGAATGGTTGATTTGTGTATGAGAGAGAGAACTAGTGAGTTTATGTGTATCTGAGAGATATAGTGAGTGTTCATGTATGTATTTGAATTTGTGTATACATGAGAAAAATAGTGTGCACGTGATAGATAAGTAGCATGTGCATGTCTGAGAAAGTGTTTATGAGTTTGTGCATGGGAGAAACAGTCTGTGTGCGTGTGTGTGTGTGTGTGTGTTTAATATATTATTAATGGTGTGAATTCACTAAATAATTAGCTGTTCCTTGAAGCAAAGTGTCGTACGCTTATGTTTCAATTTCTGGCCGGAAATCTATTCAGCAAAAACCACTCGCTCAAAGCTTTTATACTAGGCTCTTGAGTTTTAATTTATGGTTAGTTATTTAGTAAACAAGAATTTTCCCTCAAAAATGCCTTATTTATATTTATTTTATTTATTTTGCTCTGAGTAGACAAAATAGAAAGAAGTCACACCAGAAAAATTACTAAAATATGAACTTCGTTCAAATTTCCACTACTTCTGATGAAATATGTACTTGCTCAGAGCTTGGAGAAACAAAATTAAAAAGTAATTCATTTTGAAGAGTACAAGCTAATGAGAGAGTCTCTACCAGGTCATTGGTATGTTTAGAAATAACGGTTAAATTTCCTGAAATCCCATTTTATGGTCCAAATACAAGAAAGACACATTAATAATGTAGTCCTAGACTTACAAAAAGCAAAGATAATTAAAACTGGAATGCCTTTAGTCATGGGTATTTTGTATGGTTGTGATAGTTAAACAAAAAAGGGTGAAACAACTACAACATCAACAAAATATCTTGAAAGCAAAAATCAATTCTTTTCCTTTCCAAAGTATCCATACAACTAGAACACATCTCCGGGTTTTTCCTACAGTTGAGGCAACGGCGTAACTGTATGGTTTAGAAGTTTAGTTCATAACTTGGTGATATAAAGTTCAGTCCCACTGTCCGGCAAGTTTCTTCTATTGGAGCCCTCAGTTGACCAAAGTTAGTACAGAAGGCCGTGTGTGTGTGTGTTTGTGTGTGTATCTCCTTTTCTTGGTATTATGTGTAAGTTCTGTGGAGGCACAATGGCCCAGTGGTTAGGGCAGCAGACTCGCGGTCATAGGATCATGGTTTCGATTCCCAGACCGGGCGTTGTGAGTGTTTCTTGAGCGAAAGCACCGAAAGCTATTGTTGTTGTTATTATGATTATTATCATTGTTATGTTGGTGAGCTGGCAGAATTGCCAGCATGCCAGGCAAAATGCTAAGCGGTATTTCGTCTGCTGTTGTGGTCTGAATTCAAATTCTTCCGAAGTTGACTTTGCCTTCCATCCTTTCAGGGTCAATAAATTAAGTACCAGTGAAACACTGGGGTCGATATAATTGACTAGTCCCCTCCCATCAAATTTGAGGCCTTGTGCCTCCTAAAGAAAAGATTATCATCATCATCATCATCATCATCATCATCATCATCATCATTATTCAGTTGTCTTATTTTTATCATGTGCTTTCACTGCACTACCGAGTGCAGTTCTGTGTGCCTTGAGTATGTGCTGTGGTTATTTTATGGTGCTCTTATTTTTACTGTATTGAAAGTGTTTTATATAGTATGTGTGCAGTGCCTAGTAATGCTATTTTCTGTATGTCATATATATTTGGTAGTCCTGGTGTTTTTGTTATGTATTTGTCTGAATGTTTTTTTATCATACCTAATGTGCCTACTATGATAGGAATTGTTTCTGTTTTTAGACTCCACATTCGAGTTACCTCTATTTCCAGGTCTTTGTATTTTGAAAGTTTCTCCGTTTCTTTTAGAGAAACGTTGGTCATTTGTTGGTATTGATACATCGATTAGAAAGTATTTATTTTCTTGATGATCTCTAACAATTATATCCGGCTTATTATTATTATTATTATTATTATTATTATTATTATTATTATTATTATTATTATAATGAGTGTCTGTGTGGTAAGTAGCATGCTTACCAACCACATGGGTCTGGGTTCAGTCCCACTGCATGGCACCTTGGGCAAGTGTCTACTACTATAGCCTTGGGCTGACCAAAGCCTTGAGAGTGGATTTGGTAGATGGAAACTGAAAGAAGCCCATCGTATATATATATATATATATATATATATATATATATATATATATATATATATATATATATATATATATATATATATATATGTATGTGTGTGTATATGTTTGTGTGCCTGTGTTTGTCCCACCAACATCACTTGACAACTGATGGTGTGGTGTGTTTATGTCCCCATAACTTAGTGGTTCGGTAAAAGAGACTGATAGAGTAAGTACTAGGCTTACAAAGAGTAAGTCCTAGGGTTGATTTGCTCGACTAAAGGTGGTGCTGCAGCATGGCTGCAGTCAAATGACTGAAACAAGTAAAAGAGAGTATTATTATTATTATTATTATTATTATTATTATTATTATTATTATTATTATTAAGACGATGAGCTGGCAGAATCATTAGCATGCTGGGCAAAATGCTTAGCAGCATTTCATCCATCTTTACATTCTGAGTTCAAATTCCACTGGGATTGACTTTGCCTTTCATCCTTTCAGGGTCGATAAATTAAGTACCAGTGAAACACTAGGTTCAATGTAATCTGCTAGTCCCCTCCGCCAAAATTTCAGGCCCTGTGCCTTTAGTAGAAAGGATTGTCATCATCATCATCATCATTATTATCATCATCATCATTATTATTATTATTATTATTATTATTATTATTATTATTATTATTATTATTATTATTATTCAGTAGTTTTATTTTTATAACGTGCTTTCACTTCACTACCGAGCGCAGCTCTGTGCGCCTTGGGTATGTGCTGTGGTTTGCTGTGGTGCTCTTGTGTTTACTGTATTGAAAGTGTTTTGCGTAGAATGTGTGCAGTACCCAGTAGTGCAATTTTCTGTATGTTATATATATTTGTAAGTCCTGGTGTTTTTGTTATGTATTTGTCTGAATATTTTTTTATTATACCTAAGGCACCTACTATGATAGGAATTGTTTCTGTTTTTAGATTCCACATTCGAGTTATCTCTATTTCCAGGTCTTTGTATTTTGTATTATTATTATTATTATTATCATTATCATTATCATCTTCCAGGGATATTTTATGTGGTTGGATTCAGATATAAAATTTTTTATCTTCTCCTTCCACACACAACTGACACCATTATTCCTCATCCTGTGGGTCAATATTATCAGGATAAACTAATTTCATATACTTGTTCTCTGCTCAACTCTGATCACCAAATAAATAAAGAAATAAAAGTACATAAAAATATGCTCCACCATCGTCCCTCTCCAACCCTGTTCGAACATTAGTTGAACCAATACTAAAACTATGCCTAGTCTTTCTTGCTTTTGTATTATTTAAAATTTTTTTAGCTTCTGTGATTTTTTAAAACTTTACCATCTACATATTTTTTTTTTTTGCTTCTTCCACCTTCTGCTCCTCCTCCTCCTCCTCCTACACTTTTAATGATTTCCTATCTTTGCTTAGTTTATTTATTTATTTATTTATCTATCTCCACTCTTTCATATATATATATATATACATATATATATATATATATATATATATATATATATATATATATATATATGTATATGTATATATATATATATATACATACATACATACATACATATATATATATATATATATATATATATATATATATATATATATATATATAATTTTGTTTCCTATATTTATTTTATAAATATTTCAATACTTTTGTTTCATTATTGACAAAGGCAAATGTAGCCACAATTATTTATCGTTATTTCAAGACTACTGATATCAGAAATGGGGAGTTGGATGTGAAGGGAGAAATAAAGGAGGTAGATTTTAATGACAAGAAAACAAGATTTATTACTTTTAATTCTTTACTTTTTACTTCTATATTCTTTACTCTTTCATTTTTGCATTATTTTTTCTTTTTACTTTTCCTTTGGATATTTGTCTTTTTTTTTAGTTTTTGTTTTGCATTTGTTTGCTTTATTATGTTTCTTATTTTGGCAGGTAATTTTTTTCTTTTTTTGCATTTTCTTCCTCTGTTTTTTTTTTCTCTATTTTTTCAATTTTTTGCATTTTCACTTAGATTCCTATTGTTTATTTATTGTCTCTCTCTCTCTCTCTCTCTCTTCGTTTTTTTAATGTTATATCTTTGGGTTTTTTGGTGTGTTATTTCTTAATGATTTTGTGTCTTTCTCTATATGTGTAAATGTGGGAGGCATTTTCTTTTTGTTGTTATTGTTGTTGCCATTAGAATCCAGTTTAATTATGTGCCTTATCAAAATATGAGCAATGAGTATATCTTGTACTACAACAACACTCCACCAACAACAACAACAATAAAAACAAAACTCTCACCACCACCATTACTATCAACACTGCCACCATTAACAATTCTACTCTCTACACCTCCTCCTGTCATCTCTTCCCACCACCCTCACCACTTTGTTAACACAAAGTGACTTACTGGCTATTATACCAAATAAAATAAAGCAGAAGTGATTTCCATAGAATAAGTTAACTCTGCTTGCATTTTGTTATTGTTGTAGCTCAACAGTAATACTGATGTTCATTGATGATGATGTTGTTGTTACCGTTATTGTCGTCGTTGTTATTGTTGTTGTTGAGGATGGTGGTGAAGTTGTAGTTATTTTCCCCCTACACTTGACCGGTTACTGTTATTGTTGTTGTTGTTATAAATGCTGTTCTTATATATTTATCTAATTAATGGGAATTTTTTAAGATTATGATATCTTGTGATACCACTTCCACCATCACCGTCACTGTAACTGCAATCACCAGAAATATAAACAGCAGTAACAACAAAAACAACAACAACAGCAACGAATGTACTACTTCCAACTGTTACCACTGCCCAACAACAAGAACAATACTAAGTCCAGCATCACAACATTGAATGCTATTTAAATTTTCAGGGCTTTTTTTCCTGCATGTATATATGTGTGAGTGCTATTTATGTATGTAAATGCATATATGTATGTATATATGTACATATTGTATATGTGTATGCGTGTGTGTGTATATGTATATGTATGTGTACATATGTCTGCATGATGCTGATGATATATATATATATATATATATATATATATATATATATATATATATGTGTGTGTGTATATATATATATATTTATATGTGTGTGTGTGTATGTATATATATATGTATATATATACATGTATGTATATTTATATATATTAGTATATATATATATATATATTAATATATACTATATATACATATGTTTGTATAAATATGTACATACATACATATACATATATACACTTACATATATATATTAATTTATATATATGTATGTGTATATATGTATATGTATGTATGTACATATTTATATATATATATACACACACACACATTTATGCCCACACACATATATGCACATACATGCATATATGTATGCATGAGTGTGTGTATGCATGTATAATTATGCATGTATAATATATTATTATAAATAGTGGTGTTTGCTAGTTTGTTATTTTATTTCATTATTAATTTTATTTTATTTATTTTATTCTTTATATTTTTTGTCTTCTTTAAAATTTGGATTCTGATTTTCCTCTTCTTTTCTTGTATGCAACAATATCAAAAACAAACAATAACAACAACATAATAATAGTTATAATCATGATATAGACATAATTCCAGCTGTGTGGTAAAAAAAGCTCTCTTCCTAACCAAGTGATTTTGGGTTCAGTCCCACTGCGTGGCACATAGGGCAAGTGTCTTCTACTATAGTTCCATTGGATTTGGTAGACAGAAATAGAAAGTGTGTGTTTGTGTGTGTATGTGTCCCCTTGTCATTATGCGATATTTGTAAATAATTACTAACATCATAAAACCAGCATCATTTGTTTCTCATCCTTGGTCAAAATATGTCTGTCAATGCAGAAACATTGTCTTGCTCAGAAACAACAAATTCTGTCTGGTCTACGTGCAGGCATGGCTGTGTGGTAAAAAGCTTGCTTCTCAACCGCATGGTTCTAGGTTCAGTCCCACAGTGTCTTCTACTATAGCCTTGGGCCGACCAATGCCTTGTGAATGGATTTGGTAGAAGGAAACTGAAAGAAGCCCATCGTATCGTATGTATATGTGTGTGTGTGTGGGTGTGTGTGCATTGAGAAAAAGAAGGCAGTAAGAATTTTGGATAATTCTTTATTACTGTTTTCTTTCATTAACTGAACTCTTCAAGACAAAAATTAAAGCCAAAATGATACATACCAATATACAATATCTGTACACCATTTCACATACTCTATAGATTATATATATATATGTATGTATATTTATGTGTGTGTGTATGTCTGTGTCTGCCCCCACCACTACCACCAACACCATTTGGCAATCAATATTAATGCGTTTATGTCCTCGTAATTCAGTGGTTCAGTAAAAAAAAAACTTACAATCAACAAATCCTGGGGTTGATTTCTTCGACTAAAACCCTTCTAGGTGGTGCTCCAGCATGGCTGCAATCAAATGATTGAAACAAGAAGAACAATAAAAGTATCTATGGAAAAATGGACATTAAAAACATGATGAGGATGATGATTATTTCTAGCATGATAATTTCTGCTAAATAATAATAATAATAATAATAATAATAATAATAATAATAATAATAATAATCCTTTCTATTATAAGCACAAGGCCTGAAACTTAGGGGAGGGGGATAGTCAATTACATCGATCCCAGTACTCAACTGGTACTTAATTTATCGACCCTGAAAGGATGAAAGATAAAGTTGACCTTGACACAATTTGAACTCAGAACATAGCAATGGGTGAAATACCACTAAGCAATTTTGCCAGCTCACCACCTGAATAATAATAATAATAATAATAATAATAATAATAATGATAATGATGATGATGATACTTTCTACTATAGGCACAACACCTGAAATCTGAGGTGAGGGGGGTTAGTCGATTACATTGCCCCCAGTGTTTAACTGGTATTTATTTTATTAACTCCATGAGGATAAAATGTAAGTCAACCCCAGCAACATTTGAACTCACAATGTACCGAGAGTCAAAATGCTGCTAAGAATTTTACTCAGTGTGCTTAAAATCCTTCCTACCAGCTCACCAACTTAATAATGATGATGATGATGATGATTTCAAATTTTGGCTCTGGGCCAGCAGTTTTTTAGGGAAGGTGAGAGTTGATTACATTGACCCCAGTGCTTGACTGGTACTTACTTTAACAACCCCAAAAGGATGAAAGGCAAGGTCAACTCCAGCAGAATTTGAACTCAGGAACATAAAGACAAACAAAATGGTGCTAATTACAATGTCTGGCTTGTTAACATTTTTGCCATCTTTCCACCTTGGTAATAGTAATCCTTTCTGCTTTAGGCGCAGTTTTGTGGCCAGGGACTAGTTGATTATGTCAACACCACTGTGCTCAACTGGTACTTATTTTATCGAGCCCCAAAGGGATGAAAGGCAAAGTTGACCTTAACAGAATCTGAACTCAGAATACTAAAGAGCCAAAAGAAATTCTGCTTAGCACCTTTTCTGCCCTAGTAATAATAACAATAATAATAATAATAATAATATATAATAATAATAATAATAATAATAATAATAATAATAATAATAATAATCATCATAATATTAGTTTCAAATTTTGGCATAAGGCCAGTAATTTCAAGGGAAGAGGTAAGTCGATTATATCAACCCCAGTGTTTCACTGGTACTTAATTTATCAACCCCGAAAGGATGATGAAAGGCAAAGTTGATCTCAGCAGAATTTGAACTAAAAACATAGCGATGGGTAAAATATTTTGCCCAGCGTGCTAACTATTCTGCCAGCTCACAGCCTTAGTAATAATAATGATAATAATAATCCTTTCTACTAAAGGCACAAGGTCTGAAAATTTGGGGGAGGGGACTGGTCGATTATATTGACCCTAGTAATTATCTGGTACTTATTTTAATGACCCCCCCAAAATGATGAAAGGCAAAGTTGACCTTGGTGGAATTTGAGCTCAGAACGAAATGCTGCTAAGCATTTTGCCTGGCATGCTAACTATTCTGTCAGCTTGCTGACTTTATAATAATAATAGTAATAATAATCCTTTCTACTAAAGGCACAAGACCTGAAATTTAGTGGGAGAAGGCTACTCGATTACATCATCCCCAGTGCATAACCGGAACTTATTTCATTGACCCTAAAAGGATGAAAGGCAGAGTCAACCTCAACAGAATTTGTAATCCTTTCTACTATAGGCACAAGACCTGAAGTTTTGGGGGAGGGGACCAGTCGATTACATCGACACTAGTACATGACTGATACTTATTTTATCGACCCCGAAAGGATGAAAGGCAAGGTCGACCTCAGCAGAATTTGAACTAAAAATGTAGTGACGGGAGAAATACCGCTACGCATTTTGCCCAGCATGCTAATGATTCTACCAGCTCATTGCCTTAAAAATAATAATGATAATAATAATAATGATAATGATAAAACAAATAGAATTATTTTTTTATAAGTTATGGAAAAAGAAAACAAAATAGCAAATTAAGTAAAATTGTTGCCTCATTTTGAAATAACAGTAATTGATTGACAAATTGACTAAACAAGCTTTTTATTCTGTTAGTTAGGTTGTTACATTTTATTGCATTATTGCACTTGTGTACTTAGCAGTGTCTTTATATATTGTACTCACTCACTTTCTCTCTTTCTGTTTTAGTCTCTTTCTTTCTTCTTTGTTTTTTTTTTGTCCATTCATTCATGCACCATTTCTCTCAATCTTTCTTTTTGTTTCCCTGTCTTTGTTTCTTCTTAGTTCTTTAACTCACTCTCTTTCTCTCTCTCTCTCTCTCTCAATTGCTTACAGTGATTGCCTTTCTCTCTCTCTCTCTCTCTCTCAGTTGCTTACAGTAACTGCCTTTCTCTTTTTTTCTCTCTCTCTCTCTCTATCTCTCTCTCTCTCTCAGTTGCTTACAGTGACTGCCTTCCTCTCTCTTCTTTCTCTTTCTTTTCAGTCTCTTCTCGTTCTCATCTCTCTTTTCACTCCTTTTTTTCCGTTCTCTTCCCTCTTCTCAGTTTCTTTTTAACATCTTTCTCTTCCTTTTCCTTCTCTCGCTATTTCTCTCTTCACTACTCTTTTTCCTTCTCCCCTCCCTTCTCTTTTGCTTCCTTCCCTTTCTCTTCTCTCTCTTTTCTATTCTTTTTCTCCTTTTCCTTTTCTTCCTCTTGTTCCTTTCTCTTCTCTTGCTCTTCTCTCTTTTCTCTCTGTTTTCTCTCCTCTTTCTCTTCTCACTTTTTTCTTCTTTTTCACTTTCTCTTTTCCTTTTTAATTTCTTTACTTTCTCTTCTCTTCTCTTCTTTCTGTTTCTCTTACTTTCACTTTCACTATCCATTTCAATTTTTTTCCTTTACTCTCTCTCTCTCACTTTCTACCTTCATTAATTTTTTGCTTTAATTTTGTGCCCACCTGATCTGTGTCACTATTTTACTCTATCTTAATTTCTTTTACTCCTCTCTCCCCCTCTCTTTGCTCTATTTACTCTTTCTCTCTTTACTCATTCTCTTCTTTTCTCACAATCAACCAGCCTTTATCACTCTCATTTTCCTCTTTTGCTTGTTCTTTTCAACTCTGTTGGCTCTTGTTTTCTCTCTCTCACTCTCTCTCACACACACATACTCTCACTCTCTCTTTCAGGCTCTCTTTCTCTCGCTCTCTCTCTCTTTCCCTCTCTCTCTCTCTCCCTTATTTTCTCTCAATGTTTGACTCTTTCTGTTTTTTTCTCTCTCTCACTCCCTTTATCTCTGTTTTTATAACAGCTTTCTTTCACAAACATTTTCTCTTTCACTCTTCATTCCCCTCTCTCAATCTCCCTCATTTCACCATTCTCACTTATGCTCTCTCCCTCTTTGCTTCCTCTCTGCTTTTTCAGATTTGTCTTTCACTGTTTTACTTCACCATACCTTTTTCTTTCTTTCTTATTCTCTTTCTTCATCTTCTTCTCACTACTTCTCTTAGTATTCATCCCTTCTTTCAATTACTTTCTCTTCTTCCTTCTCACTTCCACACAAACACTTAAACACTTACTCCCTCATCGTCCACTTCTCTCTTTCTCTCTCTCCCTCTCCTCAGTAAAATGACATTGATTAGACATCAAATGTCCAAAAGGTAACAGGGGAAAAGAGGAGGAACTTAAAACAATATATTTGTTGATTTGTGTAACTGTATGCATTTGTGTTTGCCTCTGTACATTTATGTGTATTTGTGTGTGAGAGAGAGAGTGAGATAAATGGATTAATATGAATGCAATTGAAAAAAAAAAACAGTGTTCAATATTATAATTAGGGTGATTTGTAATTTATTAGAAGCTGAAACGTCACAAAGCATTTCACTAAGTTGCCGATCTTCAAATGCTTATTGGAAAATGGAACAAATTTTTTGAATGTATATTTAAGATCTTTTAATACATTGTCCTATACTCATTGGCTGACAGTTTGTACTAGAAAATGAATGCATATTTTTTTTTTAAATATGTAAATATCTCTTGTTTTGCACTGACATTGTAAGAACAGTCAATACAAAAATGTATTATAATTATAAAAGCAGCAAACAAAAATTTAAATAGAAATATAAATGTGAAATTTATTCAGGCACAGGTGTGGCTGTGTAGAAAGAAGCTTGTTTCCCAACCATATGGTTCTGGGTTCAATCCCAGTGAGGGGCACCATATACAAATGCCTTCTATTGTAGCCTCAAGCTGACCAATGCCTTGTGAGTGGATTTAGTAGACAGACATTGAAATAAGTTTCTTGTGTGTGTGCCTCACCGAGGCGATGACTACTGACCGAGACCTTTGGAAATGTGCTGTGCATGAGGAGACCCGGCAAGCCAAGTGAGATCATTGCCAGTGCCCTTGGACTGGCTCTTGTGCGGGTGGCACATAAGATGTACCATCCTGAGCGTGACCGTTGCCAGTACCACCTGACTGACCTTGTAGGGTTTTCAAGCGAGATCGTTGCCAGTGCCCCTGGACTGGCTCTTGTGCGAGTGGCACATAAAAGACACCATTTCGAGCGTGGCCGTTTTCGTGCGGGTGACACGTAAAAGCACCCACTACACTCTCTGAGTGGTTGGCGTTAGGAAGGGTATCCAGCTGTAGAAACTCTGCCAAATTAGATTGGAGCCTGGTGTAGCCATCCGGTTGCACCAGTCCTCAGTCAAATCGTCCAACCCATGCTAGCATGGAAAGCGGACGTTAAACGATGATGATGATGATGATGATATATATATATATATATATATATATATATATATATATACATTACAAACACGCACGCACACACACACACACACACACACACATATATATTGTCTGTAAAAAACATAAATCCAAAAGAAGAAGCACACTCTAAGATGTAAAGCAGTATATATTCTATTAAAAATGGGGAAGGCTGGTTTACAGGATCAAAGGTTTAGCTGTATGGCATATGATCAAATCTCAAGACCTGATAGCCATATGATACACCATAAAGATAAACCCTTTATGGCCTTCCCCATTTGTAATATAATATATTACTATATATATGTATGTGTGTGTGTGTGTGTGTGTGTGTGTGTGTGTGTGTGTGTGTGTGTGTGTGCGTGCGTGCGCGTATGTGTGTGTGTGTGTTATATATGTGTTATGTGTATGTGTGTGTGTGATGATCATCATCGTCTAACGTCCATTTTCCATGCTGGCATGGGTTGGATGGTTTGACTGGAGACTGGCAAGCCAGGAGGCTGCACTAGGCTCCAATCTGATCTGGCAATGTTTCTACAGCTGGATGCCCTTCCTAATGCCAACCACTCTGAGGGTGTAGTGGGTACTTTTTACATGCCACCTGCACAGGAGTCAGTGGGAGCAGGAGGGAGGAGCTGGAAATGACCACATTCAGATGGTGCATTTTATGTGCCACTGGCAATGACCCATGCATGAATGGTGCTTATTGTGTGCCACCAACATAAGAGCCAGTGAGGCGGCACTGGCATCAGCCACAACTACAATTTCCATTTGATTGTGATTTGATTTTTGATGTTTGATTTTGTCTGACTTAATAGGTCTCCTCAACAACTGCGTATCATCCGACGATTCAAAGGTACTTTTTAAATGGGCTGGTTATGTGACACTGGTATAGGCTACGACTGTGATCTCACTTGACTTGCTGGGTCTATATATATATATATATAGGCACAGGAGTGGCCTTGTGGTAAGTAGCTTGCTTACCAACCACATGCCTTGCGCATGTATCATCTACTATAGCCTCAGGCTGATCAAAGCCTTGTGAGTGAATTTGGTAGACAGAAACTGAAAGAAGCCCATCATATACATATATACACACACACACACACACACACACATATATATATATATATATATATATATATATGTATGTATGTGTGTGAATATGTTAGTGTGGCTGTGTTAGTCCCAGCAACATCGCTTGACAACCAATTTTGGTACATTTATGTCTGTGTAACTTTGCAGTTCAGGAAAAGAAACTGATAGAATAAGTACTGGGTTTACAAAGAATAAGTCTTGGGATCAGTTTGTGTTAGGAAGAGCATCCAGTTGAGTTGTAGAAGCATTGTCAGATCACATTGGAGCCTGGTGCAGCCACTGGCATCCCAGACCTCAGTCAAACCATTCAGCCCATGCCAGCATGGAAAACAGACATTAAATGATGATTAGGGTGTGTGTGTGTGTGTGTGTGTGTGTGTGTGTGTGTGTGTGTGGTGAGAAGTTGATTGTTATAGCCAGTCAGAGAGTAATCATTGGTTCTGCACCTATAAAGCACTTTATAGGTGTGAAATCAACAGCCACATTCCTCAAATATGTATTACAACTGTAATGTTTTAGAGCATGCTTCTGTTTTGAATATATGAACTACTGATTATATATATATATATGCATATATGGGTACAGGACATCACCAATGGTGCAAATAACATGAAATATGTAAACAATGAGAAAAGAATGGAAAACAGGACAAGTAAATACAGAGAAAAGACCCTTCATCAGTTGTTGGCTGCCTTTCTGTTCCTCATTTCGAGGTCCTTACCACTACTGCTTGACAACTGTTGTTAGTGTGTTTACATCCCAATAACTTAGCAGTTTCCTAAAAGAGGCTGATAGAATAAGTACCAGGCTTATAGTTTTACTAGACCCTTCAAGACAGTGTCTCAGCATGGCTGCAGTCTAATAACTGTAACAAATAAAAAATAAATGGTATTAAAATATCTATAGGAAAAATCATTGTTTTAGTTATGTACAAAATATGATTCAAAAATCACTAGTGCCTGCATAATGATAAAAAATTAAAATTATCAAGAACAAGTTTTAAAATTAAATATTTTCAAACATGTAAGACAAATCTATTAGCCAGTAGATATTTTTTTAATTTTCAGCACAAATTTCTTTAAATGCCTTTAAGAACAAATGAATTTAAACATTTTGTAAGCCTTCATCATCATCATCATCATCGTTTAACGTCCGCTTTCCATGCTAGCATGGGTTGGATGATTTGACTGAGGACTGGTGAAACCGGATGGCAACACCAGGCTCCAGTCCGATTTGGCAGAGTTTCTACAGCTGGATGCCCTTCCTAACGCCAACCACTCAGAGAGTGTAGTGGGTGCTTTTACGTGTCACCCGCACGAAAACGGCCACGCTCGAAATGGTGTCTTTTATGTGCCACCCGCACAAGCCAGTCCAGGGGCACTGGCAACGATCTCGCTCGAAAATCCTACAGGAGCCAGTCAGGCGGTACTGGCAACGGCCACGCTCGAAATGGTGCATCTCATGTGCCACCCGCACAAGAACCAGTCCAGGGGCACTGGCAACGATCTTACTTGGCTTGCCGGGTCTTCTCACGCACAGCCCATTTCCAAAGGTCTCGGTCCGTAGTCATCGCCTCGGTGAGGCCCAATGTACGAAGGTCTTGCCTCACCACCTCAGCCCAGGTCTTCCTGGGCCTACCTCTTCCACGGGTTCCCTCAACTGTTAGGGTGTGGCACTTTTTCACGCAGCTATCCTCCTCCATTCTCACCACATGTCCATACCAGCGCAATCGTCTCTCTTGCACGCCACAACTGATGCTTCTAATGTTCAGCTTTTCTCTCAAGATACTTACACTCTGACGGGTATTCACATTGACATTACACATCCAACGGAGCATACTGGCTTCATTCCTTGCGAGCTTACGTATGTCCTCAGCAGTTACAGCCCATGTTTCACTGCCATGTAGCATGGTTGTTTGTACGCATGCGTCATACAGTCTGCCTTTTACTCTGAGTGAGAGTCCCTTTGTCGCCAGCAGGGGTAAGAGCTCTCTAAACTTTGCCCAGGCTATTCTTATTCTAGCAGCTACACTTTCAGCGCACCCACCCCCACTACTAACTTGGTCGCCCAGATAGCGGAAGCTATCGACTACCTCTAGTTTTTCACCCTGGAATGAGATAGAAGTTGTTTCCTGTTTGTTTGCAGTCTTTATTGCACCTGAACATCTGCCACAAACAAAAACTAACTTGCTAGTTAACCTGCCTTTGATGTTGCTGCACCTCTTATGTGTCCATAGCTTGCACCGGGTACATCTTATAGAGTTACTACCTACTCCTTTTCTACATACTGAGCAGGGCCATCTACCTGAAGGGGTTTGTGTTTTATCTACCTTCCTACTTATTAGGATTTTGGTTTTAGCTAGGTTGACTCTAAGGCCCTTCAATTCTAGACCTTGCTTCCACACCTGAAACTTCTCCTCTAGTTCTGATAGTGACTCCGCAATTAGGGCAAGGTCATCAGCATAGAGGAGCTCCCAGGGGCAACCTGTCTTGAACTCCTCTGTGATTGCCTGGAGGACTATGGTAAATAATAGGGGGGTGAGGACGGAACCTTGGTGGACCCCTACCTCTACCCGGAATTCATTGCTGTACTCATTTCCAACCCTCACCTTACTGGCAGCATCTCTGTACATGGCTCGCACAGCTCTCACTAACCATTCTTCTATCCCAAGTTTCCTCATTGACCACCAGATAAGGGATCGGGGGACCCTGTCAAAGGCTTTCTCCATGTCAACGAAAGCCAGGTACAGAGGTTTATCCTTAGCTAGGTATTTCTCCTGCAACTGTCTCACTAGAAATAAGGCATCAGTAGTGCTTTTACCTGGCACGAACCCAAACTGCATCTCATCTAAATTGATTCGCTCCCTAATTAGTTGGGCTATGACCCTCTCTGTAACTTTCATAACCTGATCTAACAGCTTGATGCCTCTGTAATTGTTTGTATCTAAAGCGTCCCCTTTACCTTTGTAGCAGTTGACTATGATGCTGCTACACCAGTCATAGGGTATGACTCCTTCGTGTATCACCTGGTTCATAATACGGGTGACTAGGCTATAGCCAACACTGCCAGATATTTTGAGCATCTCTGCAGTGATTCCTGATGGGCCGGGGGCTTTCCCGGTCTTCATACTCTTAATTGCTTTATCTACCCTGGTACTATCAACTCGGATAGCTGGTCCCTCTATTGGGTCGACATAAGGCAGGCTCTCTTTCTCCCATTCATTCTCTTTATTAAGCAATCTATCGTAGTGGCATCTCCAGACCTCTTTCTTTGCATCCTCATTTAATGCAAGCGTACCATCATCCATGCGAACACATTTCTCTCCTACAACATCACTATTCTCTCTCCTACACTGTCTTGCAACACGAAATACCTCGAGTCTTTGGTCCTCACGGCGCAGAACATTGGCAAATCTTTCCTTATCTGCTTCCCCTCTGGCTAAATAAACCTGTCGCCTAGCCTCCCTTCTGGCACATTGGTACAATTCCCTGCTACCACCGTTCTTCCAGTCCTTCCAAGCCTGTTTCTTTTGTCTAATAGCCCTGTCTACCTCCTTGTTCAAACCTATCAATAAAATGGACATTCTCTTGGTCAGAGAAAGGGAATAAAGGAAATTTGATCAGGAGTCACCATATGTGTTTGTAGAAGCAAAAGCATGAACTGATGACTGAATTCTAAAAGCAATGGTCTTTGTGTATTGTATGGCCCAAATATACCTGGATAAAATTGTATTGTATCTTCTTTTAGGTTTTATGGATATACTGGTAATACATAGCCTAAAATAAGTTTTCGGTATGCCCAGTAAAGGATTTTGACTATAAAAGGAAATGTCAGCAGTATAGACAGAATTGTCTCTAATATAAACATGAGGCCAACAATTTTAAGGTGAAGGGATTTGTCCATTACATCAACCCCAGCATTTGACTGACACTATTTTATCAATTCTTGAGGGATAAAGGGCAAACGTTGACCTCAGTGGAATTTGAACTAAGAATGTAAAGAGCCAGAGCAAATACTGCAATGCAAGGCCATGAATTTAAGATATAAACATATTCAGTTGAACCGTCCTCGTTACTTGTCTGGTACTTACTTTATCAACTTTTGGAAGATGAAATGCAGAAATAACCTCATTTAGATTTGAACTCACAATATAAAAGTATATAATATGGCCAATGTTCTATCATTCAACCAATTCACTGCTTTAATAATAATAATGCTAATCTTTTCTACTAAAGGCACAAGGCCATCAATTTCTGGAGAACGGTTAAGTCAATTACATCCATTCTAGTGCTCAACAAGTATTTGTTTTATTGATCCCAAAAGGATGAAAAGCAAAGTTGACTTCAGCAGAGCTTGAACTCTGAACATGAAGACAGACAAAATGCCACTAAGCATTTTGCTCAGTGTGCTAACGATTCTGCCAGATTGCCTGATGATGATGATGATAATAATAATAATAATAATAATAATAATAATAATAATAACAATAACAATAATAATAATAATAATAATAATAATAATAATAATAATAATAAAATTAATAATAATAATTGTTTCTAAATGAAGCACACTGCCAGCTGTTTTGAAGTGAAGGGGCTCATCAGTTACATCAATCCCAGTACTTGACTGGTATTCTGTTTTATTTGTCTCTGGAATGACAAAGGCCAAAGTTTACATTGGCAGGATTCAAATGCACAGTATAAAGAACCAGATTAAACACAGCAAGGTATCATGTCCAATGTTCTTGCAATTCTTCCAACTCACTGTCATCTAAATGATTGCTTCTAGCATAAGCAAAAGACCAGTAAATTTTGGTGAGGTGAAAGGTAGGGGAGGTTGAGGAGTGGTGTGTTAATTATATACACTGCGTTATTTAGCAGGTAGACTATTTTGTTGACTTGGAAAGACGTAAAGCAAAATTGACCTCTTTAGAATTTAAAATCAGAACGTAGAATGCCATGACAAGTCTCATAAGGTATTTTATGTGATGCTTCATTGATTCTGCTAATCTACTACAGTAATAATAATAATAACAACAACAACAAGGATAAGAGGTAAAAATGTCAAATATTGTTTTGTTTCCTTGAGGTTGTCTAACATACATGTTCTTATTGATAATATAAATTGCTTAAATAATAAATACAAATAATAAAAACGTGTAAGAAGTCAACTTAGATTTTAATACACACAGTGTCTTCTTCTTCTTATTAAATTTTGATAAAAATGTACATATATAAAAATACATGAATACATGAAAGTAATTTATATAGATATACATTATGTGAGCATGTATAAAATGTATTACATATTTACATAAAGATAAATTTAAGTAGATACACATAAGTGCATGTATTTTTATTACCTTGCATATGCATGCATGCATCTACATTATGTACATTCACACACACACACACACACACACACACACACACACACACATATATATATATATAAAGATATAGTTATAAAATATAGTGACATTTTGAAAATTTTATGCATACATAGCTTTGCAATATGTAAACATAAATATTTGCACTTATATACATTAAATATACCTATTATACACATGTTTGTGCATATATATGTGTGTGTATGTGTGAGGTTATACACATTACGTATATATATATATATATATATATATATATATATATATATATATATATATGCATTTACATTAAATAAGGACACATTATATACTCTGTGTGTGTGTTTGAATAATGTATGCATAAATGCAGTTATAATTTATATACTTACATTAATTTATAATTTGTATACATGCATATGTACATTTATATTTCATGAACATCTACATTAGATACACATATATATAATGTACTCATAGATATTACATATACATATACATATTCCATTATATTACAACATATATATATATGTATGTATGTATGAATACATTTAGAGTGATAAATTGTTCATGAAGATTGCTTAAGACACAGAAAAAAATGCTGCAGATGAATAACTTATTTTTCTATTAATGAAAATTGACATAAATTATCTATTACACCTTTTAACTAAAGATTAACATAAGTTTTACACTTCAAATGAGAAAATAAATGAATATATGATACACATAAATAGATTATAACATACAAAATACCAGCCTCCACCCTTACAAAAAATAATTTATGCAAATGTTAGATTAATCTATCAAGTTCTAAGCCGTTTGTGTTGCTGTTCAACATTTTGTAGTTAAATCATTCTAAGGAGCCAATATACCTACGAAAGAATTATTGATTTATTTGATTTATTTCTTTGGTAAAGGGCTACAAATTTACAGAAGGAAAACAAGTGTGAGAATGTGTGCCTTCATCACTTTTCCATAAGACATATTACATTGGTTTGACGTAATTTTTACTTTTCTTCAACTTTTATTATTTTGTTTTTTTTATTTTCACCCTTCCATCTGATCTTTGCATAAAAACAAGTAGATCAATGGCTAAATCTGTAGAGGGCCAGACAAAAATACTTCGTGATATTTGAGTATATTCATGTATATTCTGAGTTCAAATTCTGTCTATCTTCATTTTGTGGTTAATCAATTTTATCTCTATAACATTCATTGTACAAGATTGACCATCTGGAAGTTATAACATGCATTTGCAAACTTTATGCATAAATTCTTTTATTTTTTCGGTCATTTGACTGTGGCCATGCTGGAGCACTATCTTAAAGGGTGTTAATCAAAGAAATTGACCCCAGAACACACACACACACATATATTACAACAGGCTTCTTTCAATTTCTGTCTACCAAATCCACTCACAAGGCTTTGATTGGCCTGAAGCTATAGTAGAAGTCACTTGCCCAAGGTGCCGCACAGTGGGACTGAACCCAGAACCATGTGGTAGGGAAGTAAGCTTCTTACCACAGAGCCATGCCTGTACCTATATACACAGCCACACCTGCGCCTATATACACAGCCATGCTTTTTCCTATATGTAACCATTTATATGTAAATATATTACATACATGATATAATCGATCCATACATACATACATACATACACACACACACACATATATATATATATATATATATATATATATATATATATATATATATATATATATATATAATAGATATATACATACATACAACAGATACATACACACACGCACACACACACACACACACACACACACACACACATATATAATAGATACATACATATATATACATAACAAAAATACACATAGAGAAAATCACATCTTTAATTGTAGAATTCACCATACAAGGCCAATAATTGTTTCTGTTGTCTTATCATATAAAAATATAGAAATATTGAAATTAATATCTCTGAAAATGCATGCTAGCACAACATTTTCAAGGCAAAGTCAACTAAGTGAACTAAGGAAATATTTCTAGTATACAAACACATACAAGAAGACCATTGAGAAGAAATATAATCTAATGTGACTCGACAGGCACTTGACTGGAACCCGCAGGGGAAAAGGAAGCGAGAACACCTGAAGCAGACATGGAAGTGGAGCATTTTGGACAAGCTCAGGACCACCGGTCTGACATGGGAAGCAGCCAAGACTGCAAAAAGTGGAAAATAACTGTTGAGGCCCTATGCTCCACAAGCACCTTGGTCAAGTGTCTTCTGCTATAGCCTCAGGCCAACCAAAGCATTGTGAGTAGATTTGGAAGATGGAAACTGAAACAAGCCTATCGTATATATATGTATGCATAGATATATATGTATGTATATATATCTATGCATGTGTGTGTGTGTGTGTGTGTGTGTGTGTGTGTGTGTGTGTGTGTGTGTTTGTGTGTTTGTGTCTGTGCTTGTCCCTCATCGCCACTAGATGTCCCCAAAATGTAGCAGTTCAGTAAAAGTAACTGATAGAATAAGTGCCAGGCTTTAAAGAAAACAGGTACTGGGCTTGATTCATTTGACTAAAATCCTTCAAAGCAGTGCCCCAGCATGTCCACAGTGAAATGACTGAAACAAAAGAAAGGAAAAGGAAGAATATAGCTACAGGCATGGCTGTGCAGTTAAGGAACTCTCTTTGCAATCATGTAACTTCAGGTTCAGCCCCACTACTTGGCACCTTGAGCAAATATGTTCTACTATAGTCCTTGGCTAACCAAAACTGGAAACTGTGTGGAAGTTCATGATATATGTGTGTGTGTGTGCGTGTGTGTTGTACTTGTTCCTCCTCCCACTAACAATCACTTGGTAATCCTTTATATTTTTAAGTCCCTCTAACTTAGCAGTGCAGCATAGACAGAGATAGATTAAACAATTACAGGTAAAGAAGTGGCTGCCCACACTTTTTTCTGCAAAATAGGGGTAATTTATCTTGTTCAGGCTATATTATTAACATTATCCTGCATTTGAGAATTTAAAGTCACTTCTTTAACTTTCTAAGACATTTCAACACTTCTAAAATTAAACTTCGTTTGTTTGTTTACGTATTATCGTAATTTGAATTTAATTACAGGTAAGTTCACCGCCACCAATTCACCACAGGGAAAGTTCACCATGAGGAAAGTTCACTGCAAGGAAAGTTTACCAAGAAAATATATCCATAGTATCTCACTACTAACAGTAAAAAACCATTTTCTTGAAAAATAAAAACGAGAGAAAATGAGAGCAAGTTGAAAAATATGTCAAAATATTTGTACAATGAACTTTCCCTGTGATGAAATGATGACTGAACTTACCAGATATGGATTAAACACTAGACATAAGAATAAGTACTGGGGTTGATTTGTTTGACTTAGATCATTTCTTTAATTTTTATCTTAAAAGAAAAAGATAAATAATAAATATAACCAATCTTTTTCTTTTTATCACTGAGTGAAGGAGGAAGGCAAAACTGATGAGAATATACAAGCATGGTTTACTTGAACCAGAGATCTAGCCTGAAAGCTAGTAACAGAATGGACTCTGCTAAATTCACCCTAGGTGCCAAGTGGTGGCAATACATTGAGCGATTCATTAAGTCTGTTACCAAGCGTAGTCTTATGAATAGCAAGCTACCTTTTAAGTTGACTGAGCTAATGTAGAAGCTTACCATTTCTGTAACAGAATGAAGAGAGAAAACAATATTCAAAAAATTTATATATAAGTGCAGGAGGAGTGGCTGTGTGGTAAGTAGCTTGCTTACTAACCACATGGTTCTGGGTTCAGTCCCACTGCGTGGCACCTTGGGCAAGTGTCTTCTTCTATAGCCTCGGGCCGACCAAAGCCTTGTGAGTGGATTTGGTAGATGGAAACTGAAAGAAGCTCGTCGTATATATGTATATATATGTGTATATGTTGTGTATCTGTGTTTCTCCACACAAAATCGCTTGACAACCGATGTTGCAAACAATTTAGGGTGGAGTAGAAACCTACATAATTGGTCCTAGAGCAGTGGGAGAATGTTATTTTCTCGGACGAGCCATCCTTTACCTTATTTCCGACCACCGACCGAGTATACGTGTGGAGACAGCCAAAAGAAGCATTTGACCAAGACTACTTTCTTCCAACTCTTAAACATTGAAAAAGATCTGTGATGATCTAGGGTGGCTATATCTTGGAAATCTGCTGGCCCAGTGGTTTTCCTTCATTGCAGAACAAATAGTCAAGACTATTTAAGCATTTTATTTGATAAAATTCATTTTATGGTTGCAGAACTGTTTCTGGAGGGAAATGCAATCTTTCAGGATGATAGTTCACCAAGTCACACAGCTAAAGTTGTTACTGAATGGCACGAGGAACATTCTAATGAAGTTGAACATCTTATCTAGCCACCACAGTTCCCAGATCTCAATGTTGTTGAACATTTATGGGGCATTTTAGAAAAACAAGTAAGGAGTTGATATCCTCCACCATCATCACTACAAGAACTGGAGACTGTTTTAGGTGAAGAATGGACAAAAATTCCGTTGGAAACAATTCAAACTTTGTACAAGTCCATACCTCATAGAATTCAAGCTGTAATTACTGCCAAAATAGTTTGAAATTTTAAGGTGTCTCCATTATTTTGTCCAACTCCTGTATATATACTGTACACATATGTGTGTGTGTGTGTGTGTGTGTGTGTGTGTGTGTGTGTGTGCGCACCTGTGTACATATGTATACATATGTGCATATATGTACGTATACATACATCTACATATGTATATATGTATGTATATACACATGTATATATGTATGTATGTGTACCTCTACATATGTAGACATGTGTGTATATAAATGTATAATTGTTGTATAAATATATAGGTGAGCATGCATGTTGGTATATAGGTATATATATATATATATTTGTCACTCTATCTGTCTGTCTCTTTCTCCCCCCCCTCTCTCTCTCTACACACACACATACATACATATATGTATATACACGCATTGTCTGATATACATTTCTGAGGAGTATTAAAGTATTAACAGGAGGGCCTTTATTCCTTCTGGATGTCACCAAAACTTTTCCGTGTTTATAGTATAAAAGAAGCAGTAGACTAGATCTCTAAAAGGATAATAATAGGTGATGTAAAGGGATTTGATTTCTGCTGCGTGTAATTG
>NC_142932.1:44689023-44699023 GCF_046866305.1 Octopus bimaculoides | reverse complement strand
TCCATTCCTGTGTTACTAGAGCCATGTGTGATAGTGTGAAGTCTTACTGAAACACATATAACTTTCCATTGCATACACTGTCTATCCAGGGCTTAAAAATCATTTCCAGGACCTGGATGTAGGCAGCAGAGTTAACTCTAAGGCCTTGTGGAAAGAAGTAAGGAGGTATCACATGTCCTTCATTGCTGACAACCCCTAAAACCATGACAGTTACAGGAAATTTTGTATGCACAACACTTGGAACTTCAGAAGGGTCTGCACATAACCATCTGTCATTTCTTCTGTTAGCTTTTTGATCTTGGTCAAAGTTTTTCTCATTTGAGAAAAAGCAAATCAAATCTTCTGCTAGATTTTTCAGTTTGTTTAAGAGTCTTTTAGATCTGATGTAGTAATTTTCTTTTGCTTTTTCTGACAAACTGACATTTCCTCATCATATAAGACTTATATCTGATGTCTTCATGGACAATATTTCTGGTTGTTCCTTCTGACATGGAGATATTTTATAATTGACTTCATGGGCTTTCTGGGATTGTAATCAATGGTCTGTTGAACTTGCTGGATAGATGCAGGTGTTCTGATGATTTCAGAGCATTTAGAATGCTTTTCATGCTTTGATATTGGTGATGCATTTCCATCTTCAGTCTCTAGCTCCTTACAAGCTTTGTAGATGAAAGATCTGTCAACTTTTAAAAATCAAGATATTTCTAAATTGTTATGTTCAGCCTTCATAACCACAATAACAGCATGCATCTTCATTTCTTGAGTAAGCTGAGGGTTTGCCATTATTATTTTCTGAAACAAAGATTATACAGAGTTAGCAAAAAATGTAGCAATGATCCCAAAACGGTATGTCCTCAAATACCTTATGCACCCTGTATATATATATATATATATATATATATATATATATATATATATATATATATATATAGAAAGAGAGAGAGAGAGAGATGGTCACTCACTTTACTTATTATATATATTTATTTATCATATATATATTTATATATAATGGTAACATAGTATCAACCAGACTGTCAGATGTTATACATCACTGGTCACAATGCACTTCACATTACTTTAGCTCTCAAATGGCACCACCTCACTGTCTAGGCAAGCAGGCCAACATTCCTCTTGATTACCAGAAGGTCATTCCATGACAGGGTTACCAATTTATAGCTGTTAGGACTGGAACAATGTGAAATGAAATGTGTTGCTCAAGAGCACAACATGCCACCCAGTCTGGGAATCGAACCCATGATCTGGCAATCGTGAGTGCAATACCTTAAACACTTGACCATATGCCTTCAGACACACACACACACACAGACACGCACATACATACATTTATATGTGTATGTGTCTTTGTGTGTATCCACCACCACCACCACCACCACCATCACCACTCCACAACTAATTCTGGTTTCTTTATGTTAAATGTGAAAGTGTATTAACAAATTTTTATGTATAAAAGTTAAGAGTTGCATAAAATTTGCGATCATTAGGTAAATACACACACACACACACACACACACACACACATATCTGTGCAAGGAAAGAAAATAAGAGAAAGAGGAGGAGAGTGTAAGAGAGAAGTAGAAAGAAGGCGGAGCATGAGAAATCAGACAGCCAGTCAAGTAGCAAAGTTGATAAATACATCAGACATAGTGATAAAGGAATGATATAATAGCAAGATTGGTCAACTGGGTCCCTTTTACAGGTCACCTTGATCTGTCTGTTAGTTAGTCCCTAACTGCAATATATCATTATAGTCATAGTTTACAGTGGTAGATTAAGCCTTTTCTATTGTTGCTTCCTCTGCTGTCTATTAGTAATTTCTCTTCTCCAAGACAAAAGACTGAAGCTGAAAGCTGAAATAAAGGTGACTGAGTAATGATGGCATTAAGTTGGATGTCATGGATCATGTTACAAAGGCTTTAAGTTGGAGTATTATAAGATAAGAGGATCTGTTAAGTAAGGGTGGACGTTTTGGAGTTGAGATATTGGTAGATATTGGTAGGGACTTTGATGTGGAAGAAATTGCTTATTTGTGTTGTCGTTGATGTTGATGATGTTGTTGTCATTGTTGTTGTTGTTGGTGGTTATGGTAATTTTGCTGATGTTGGTAGTGGACAGAATGTTAATATATATTTATTCAAGGTAGTAACTGATGCAATTAAATTGTATCCAGCTAGCTGTATCTCAAAGTTCCAACATGGACACACACGCATGTGCATGCATGCACACACACACACATGCACACACACATGCACACACACACAATACACATACATACATATGTGTGTGTGTGTGTGTGTGTGTGTGTGTGTATACTCATGTATACACATATGTGTCTGTCTATCTATGTGATCATGTTATCAGCTACAATTTATAGAATAAAGCTTAACAAAGGAAAAATGATGATACAAGAAACTGATGCATTAACATCATCAGAATTGGAAAAAATTATTGGCTCTTGAAATGCAAAGCAAATATACATACACAATGTGCACTGAAAATACACATGTGTATACTTACATACAATATATATAAATGTATATGTAAGTATACATGCACAAATGCACATCCACATGCACATACATACATATATATATATACACACACATATATATATATATATATATATATATATATATATATATATGTATATAATTTATATAAGGGCATTACTATACAGTAATGCCTCACACTTAGAGGGACTTTATAAGTCAAAACTACCAAAATAAGCACATATTTACCGATCGCGAGGGAATGCAACTTTCAAAGCTAGCCTCCTATGGTTTTTTTCCTTATGAGGTTTTTTCACGCTGACTACTTGATAAATTCTTATAAAGATTTTATCCTTATATTATATTATATATATATATATAGATATAGATATAGATATATATGTATGTATGTATGTATGTATCTGTGTATGTATAAAGCAGCAGTATTTCTATCCTTATATCTGATATGTAAATACGTTTTGCAACTATAACTGAATATATCACAATCATGGAAATATTAATTATTAAATTATGAAACCTAATAAGAGCCAACTATATAAAAGTAAAATATACTAGTAAAGTGTATCATTTCCACAATGCCTATTTATTGTGGGACTAGCCCCTCTGGGTTTTTATTGTAAATACAATTAGCTTTTTATAGCATTAAGGTAATTATGGCTAACAATCTTGTGTGTGAAACAATTAAGGCAGGGTTGATCATTCAAAATATCATCTCTTTACTTTATGACAACACATATTTTGATATATTTGTGGAGAAAACTGAAAAGTTTTACTGCTGTCAAGATTTCTAATTACATTACTTTTAAAGGTTTTCAGTAAGGTTTTCGGTATTTTATGATGTATTTAACTAAAAATTTGTTATTTTTAGTTAATAAATGACTGTTTGCTAGTTAAATTTGCAGGTTCCACAAATGCACAAATAACATCTATTCTTACCCTATCACTGTTGTTTGGTTTGCTGAGTCTAAAATAATCTAGTCAAATTTAAATTTGATAGCTTTTGTTTGAAGCTTTAATGTAGGATTAGCAAAGAAGTCCTTGTGGGAAGAATATCTAATTGTATATATTGGATGTAGATCATATATACAACTTAATCCCAATATGGAATTAGGTAGTATATATTATACCAACATGCAATGTCTTTTCTGTCTGAGGAAGTGTCTGTTAAGAAGACATTGATTAATAATTCTACAATTACATCTATTTCTAATATCTCTTATATTAATTTCACTATAGGTTGGTTATATTCAACATGATATGGTTGCAGTAGATAAAGTATCTTTAAATTGATGCAGCAGAAGCTCATATATTTGCTTTATTTTATCATCATTGCTATAACCTGTGGCTTACTGTTATGGTGATTGCAGTTTATTTGTTCTATATATGATCATTCCTCCAAGCCAAATGATTTTTGTTTATGGCAGATAGAAATGACACTACCATCTTACCATGCAGTAGAACTAAACTCAAAACTATGTGGTTGGGAAGCAAAATTCATAACCACACAGCCATACTTGCACTCCAACCATACTAGTGCTTCTCACTCTCTATGTCTGTATCTCACTCGCTATGGATGTGTGTATATATATATATATATATATATATATATTTTATCTTTTACTTGTTTCAGTCATTTGACTGTCGCCATGCTGGGGTATTACCTTGAAAGGTTTTAGTCAAACAAATCAACCCCACAACTTAATGATTTTTGAAGTCTAGTATTTATTCTATCAGTCTCTTTTGCTGAACCACTAAGTAACAGTGGCATAAATACACCAACACCGGTTGTCAAGCGGTGGTGGGGACAGACACATACACGCACACGCACACACATTATACAATGGGCTTTTTTCAGTTTCTGTCTACAAAATCCACTTAAAAGGCATTGGTCAGTCTGAAGTTATAGTAGAAGACACTTGCCCAAGGTGTCACACAGTGGGACTGAACCCAGAACTGTGTTGTTGAGAAGCAATCTTCTTACCACATAGCCACACCTGCACCTATATCTATCTATCTATCTATATATATATATATATATATATATATATATATATATATATATATATATATATACACACACACACATATATACATAAGCACATGCATGTATGTGTATATACACACACACACATACATGTACACTGACATATGTCCTTTTCTTTTGTCTCTGAATAGTTTGTTAGTTTGTATCAGAGTGACTAATGCCAAAAGATATTGGATATGAAGAAGACATACTGGAAGGAAGGCATAAATATATTTGTATGTGTGTGAGGTGTATATGAATGCATTTGTGTATTTATATACATTTATATACAACTTCGAGTGAGTGAGATGGAGAGAGAGAGAGAGAGAGAGAGAGAGAGAGAGAGAGAGAGAGAGAGAGAGAGAGTGAAAGCAATCTAAAGAAGGGAAAATTATTCTTAATCCTTTCATACCCATTCTTCTGACTCTACCCACCCATCCTTTTTCTTTCTCCCTCTCTTCCTCCCTCCAATTCTTTCTCATCCTCTTTTAGTTTCCATGCCATCAACTGTCCATAGTGTTCCAGTGTGATGGTCCTTTACTTACTACCAGCATTATCCTGACTAATGACGGTATTATGCACAAGATCTAAGAAACGATGTGGGGAGGAGTGGGTCAAACAGACACACACATGCACACACACACACACGCACAGACAAGCAGACAGACAGACTCTTGGTATGATGGGGGTAATGGGAGTGGTGTCAGTAGACCTGGCATTGGTATTACTATACTAGTGGTAGTGGAATGGTGGAACGAAGCCGGTATATTGACCACCGTCATTCATTCATGCTGCCACCAATTCAACCTTGTCGCAGTCATTCTTACTGTCACCCTCACTCCACACTTGCATCTACCCCACACCCCGGACCTCCACCCAAACGCCAATATCTGCTTTGTTCTGTTCTTAGAGATTTAATGTTTCTTCCTTTTATCAGTCATAGTCAGTCTGTCAGGCAAGTTACTGTTCTGAGATACTAGCAAAGGTAAATGACTTGCTAGCAAAATTGCATGATGGAGACCTATTGCTGGACACAGATGTGTGTGTGTTTGTGTGTATATGTGCATGCATGTGTGTGTACATGTGTATGTGCACATGTGTGTGTATACACGTGTGTGTGTGTATGTACATATGCATGTGTATATGTGTATGTGTCTGAATGTATGTAAGTGATAGTGAATACCCATTGAATATCTGATGGTGATTCATCTATCTATCTATCTATCTATCTATCTATCTATCTATCTGTCTATGCATGTATGTATGTATGTATGTATGTATCTATCTTTCTATCTATCTATCTATCTTACTATCTTTTTATATATGTATCTATCTATCTGTCTGTCTGTCTGTCTGTCTATCTATCTAGCTGTCTGTCTGTCTGTCTTTCTATCTGGCTATATATATATATATATATATATATATATATATATATATATATATATATATATACATATACACACACATATTGATAAAGTTGTATATAAATACACATACGCATGCATATGCACCACACACACTCACGCACACACACACACACACACACACACATATATGGGTGATAAATATTTACACTTATATACTTAATTACTTGTGATGAACTATATTTAAGAGATTTATTGAATAAAATGTTTCTCTTCATTATTTAATAAATACTAAAATATAACCCCAAATTATACATGTGTAATCATCATCAGAAACATTGCTATTTAACATTCATGCTACATACAGGTATGATTTAGATCAGTTTCCCAACCAATTTTTTTTTCGCTGAAGGACCCGTTTGACTGCTATTTTGCTCAACCCTCACGACCATTCATTGTTTTAAAAAAATCTTGTTATCCTTTTATACTTAAATATTATTTGGAATTTTATAAAAAAATCTTGTTATACTTTTATACTTAAATATTATTTGGAATTTTATAAAAAAAATTTTGTTATACTTTTATACTTAAATATTATTTGGAATTTTATTAAAAAAATCTTGTTATACTTTTATACTTAAATATTATTTGGAATTTTATAAAAAAAAATTATTAAAACATTTTAAGTATTGTAGAAGTATAACCAGTTTGTTGCAAATAAATTTCTAACAAACCCCCAAGGGCAATGTGGATCTCCAAGGGTCTCATTGACCTGGTTGAGAACCACTGGGTTAGATGTTTTGACAGGATCTGTTGGGCCCAGCAACTACATTGTGCTTCACTACCTGCTTTGGTATGTTTCCTATGGCTGGATGTCCTTCTTAATACGAACCAATTTATCGCATGAGCTGGCTGCTTTTTATTATGGTACTAGCACTGATGAGCTCATCATGCAGCCAGCAAAACTAAGGACTTCAAGGAGGTAAGTTTAAGCTGGGGATGAAGGGTTAAAGTATGATGGAAGGGTACCAGAGCAGAACAGGTTTCTTAGTGTGGGAAAGCTACATGACAACTCACATTTTAAAAGAGAAGGTAAGAACAATCAGGTGGAACTGAAAAGAGGTAAAAACAGTGATGATGAGGTGTTTGAATTGACCTTTAAGGTACAAGTTGAGTAAAAGTGAGTGAGAACAGAAGAATCAGAGTGGCATTTTAGGGAATATCTCCTCACTAGTCATAGCAAACCTTTTTTAGCCTGTAGTTTTGCCAGCTGAGTGGATTCGAGCAACATGAAAGGAAGTGCTTTGCTCAAGAACACAATGTCTTGCTTAGTTCAGGAATTGAAACCACAATATTAGGATCATGAGTCCAACACCCTAACCACTAAGCCACGCTGTATTCTGACCTGGGGCAAAGCAACAATGTTTTCCTGAAGGCAACAAATTCACTGAGTCATTTGAGCATCAGATAAATTACCTCGAGATATTTTATTCTGACCTTCTTCACTTTGAGTTTCAATTCCCACTTGTTTCAACTCCACCTTTCATCATTTCAGGATCAATGAAATAAGCATCCCCGATAGAGAGATTACAATTTTATTTTGGTGGACAACCCCCACCCCATCCTATGGCCTTTTAATGTTTAAAAACTACTTTTCTGGATACTTCTTTCAAAATTCCTGTTTTGTTTCTCACACATTAACTTGAATGAATTGATGAATTCCAATATCTTAAATCTGGGTTTGTCCCCATTAACGAGGGTGGCTGACCTTACCTCACTCTTGCAGCAACCACACCCACACCATCTCGCCATCTCTCCTGGTTTTGGGTATCCTCCCTCCACAAGCCAACCCTCCCAATCTCTTCCTCCACCTGTCCCCTCCACATTTTCTTTGGTCAACCTTGCTTTCACGGTTCATTCACTCTAAACTCAAGCACTCTCCTCAGAACACGATCCTTATCCCTCCTCAGCACATGTTCATACCACTGCATTCCATTCGCCCTTGCCAACTGTTCCACAAATTCCTTTAACCCCAGCATCCCCGTCAAGTCCTCAGCCCTCCTTTTATCCAACAGTTTCACACCACACATTGCTCTCTCAGTCCTTCTCAAAACTGAATTATGTAAAATGTTAAAGAAAGAAACCTAACTGTTTCTTGCAATGCATACATTTAATCCTTTACCATTCAGATTACTCTGTCAAAAGTAATGCTTATTTATTCACATTGTTTTGAATTAATCATGCATTATCTTATAGCTTTCAGATTTTGATGAGGAAGCTGTTAAGTTTTAGAATGATATTGTACGGTTGCCATGAGAAGTCAGATCTCATCAGTTTTATAATAAATCAGGTAGAATATTTTGGCTGGATGGCTGGTTGAAACACTAAAGGGTTAAATCAAAATTTTAGATGGATGTTTAAAATATTACTGTGGTTCCCTAATTTACTATTCTGATAGTAAACCCCCCCCCCCAAATTTTATATGTCCCCTACTAGAGATCGTACGGACCCGTGACCTACAGGGTGGTTATAACACCCTTGATCAAAGGTTTGGTCAGTCATAATTGACCTGGAGCTAACAACCACTACTACAGTCTTGGTCCTCAGAATTGCCACTTTCATCAACCATAATGTGGTGCTGGACTCCACGGACAGAAGTAAAAATGACGGAATAAGTCATGGCCAAAATGCCTTTGATCGTAAGTTTTTTCACTCAAGCTTGACTTGGAGCTAAACAACAACAACAACAACAACAATAACAGCCATTATTATAACTTAGCCACTGCAAATTGATTATGTTCATCACCTACCACCACTGCATCCACCACTGCCTCTGCCACTACCACTATTGCTGCTGGATCATGTAATATTTGGGTAGAACAGGGTTAGTATATCCATTACACTTACCACCACCATTGCCACCACCACCATCGCTACCACCACCATCACCACCACCACAACAACTTTCATCACCACCACAACCACTTCCACCACCACTACCATCACCTGCATTACTATGATCCCCAAATACCATTCCTAACTCCCTATCTCTCTCACTGTTTCTGTCTGTCTGTCTGTCTCCTTTTCACTCCCTCTCCCCCCTCTCTCTCTCTTCCCAGACTCTTTCTTTCCTCCTCACTATCACAATTGCTTGGCTCATGAAAATGTTCTCCTACCTAACCCACTACCCCTAAAAAGTAGTCCCTCCACCTACTCCCCTCCTATTGTTTCTTCTACCCCCTCTGTCCCCTCATTGATATGGTAAATGGTACAAGACAAATGACTATAAAAGAAGAAGAGGAAGGGACACAAAAAGGAGATGCACGTCTAATAGAAAGAGAGAGAGAGAGTGAGGGAGAGGGAGAGAGGGGGAGAGATAGAATTTGTATACATGAATGTGTATCTGTTCTTATGCAAATGAATGTGGGCATGTGTGAGTGTATGTGTGTGCATGCCCATGTATGTGTGTATGTTACTGTATGCTTATATCTGTTCATATGTATGTGTGCATCTATGCGCCTGTATGTATATATATATGTGTGTGTGTGTGTGTGTATGTGTTAACTAAGGCCACCTTAGAGTGCTGAGTTATAGTGATAATAGTAATCATAATAATAAAAATAATAATAATAATAATAATAATAATAATAATAATAATAATAATAAGGTGGCATAGCATATTGGGCCATTAGACATAAAAGAAGAGATAAAGATCATAGTTACTGTATATGCACTTATCAATGTATGTATGTATGTGTGGATGTATACATGCAATCATGTATGCATATATTTATGTATGTATAGCTCTGTGTGGAAATGTACGTATATGTTCCTAAGTTTGCAAGCTGAAATGTGCCTATGTATGTTTGTATGTATGTATGTATGTTGGTTTGTTAACATACCTTTAAGTTAGTAGTTCAGCAGAGCCCAATAGAATATGTACCAGAATATACATATTTATATACATACGTATGTATGTATATATATATATATATATATATATATATATATATATATATATATATATATATATATATATATATGTATATATATATATATATATATATATATATATATATATATAT
>NC_142932.1:44679023-44684023 GCF_046866305.1 Octopus bimaculoides | reverse complement strand
CACACACACACACACACACACACACACACACACACACACACACACACACACACACATATATATATACATATACATGGCAGGGTGCTGAAAATTCCTGGCATTAAGGATATTGCAAAAGGCATGGTTGGAGGCTCAACCTTCTGGATTCTTTTACAGGGCTTAGAAAACCTGAAGGACCACTGCAATAATTGTGTGAATCTGAGAGGGGAATATGTTTAATAAAGTCATATAATAAATTGATCCTCCAGTATTTTCATTTACCCAATGCCAGGAAGTTTTCAGCACCCTCTCTTATATATATATATATATATAAGTGTATACATACACACACATCTACATACAGAGAAAACGAGAGAGATATCTATACTCACACCATATATTCATCAGAAATCATAAGCTCCACCCAACCAAACCAATCCAAGCCAAGCTATACTATTGTAAATTAAGTGGAGGGAGGCTGGGGGAAAAACAAACCAAAAACAAAAACAAAACATTTTCAAATAAATAAATCCAAATTTATTTCCATTCTTAATTCCGTGCTATGATCATCTAGTTATTCCTTTTTATTCGGTTGATTGGTCACTAATTACAATTTGGTGATTACATTTGCTACACAGTTTTGTACCCTACTTACTGTGGAAGTTTGCTATGAATATTATCCAAAACTATGACTTTCCAATAAGACAAGTAGCCTGCAATACCTCTAATTAGCAGCGGACTAATAAGGTACATTAGCACTTAATATCTTAAAGATGTCCACTTCTGTTTCCTAATTAACTTCATTCCACCGTGAAAACCTGCTCTTGTTCGTCTTTCTAATTATGGTCTTTGTACCTCTCGTAATACTGGTTTCGTGTTTTAGAATATCTTAATTTTTTTTTCTGTTATAAAATATGTAAAATAATCAAATTTATTTTAAACAGTGTTGTGTTTTTTGCCTTTTTTATTAAATGTTTTCTTTAACAAAAGGCTACTTAGTTTAAGATTTCAGTTAACTAATTTTATATTTTTCTGTGAATTTAGGAAAACGTAACTTTTTAAAAAGAAAAATACATTGAACTTGCAAGACAAATAAACAACAAATAAATAAATAAAACAACTAGCAGAAACATTGAAAATTACCTTTTTTTTCAAATTTGATGTGAAGTAAATGATGTTATAGAAATATTTTTTTAAACCCCTCCCTCTTCAAACCTTGTAATAAATATTGATTTTCTTACTTTTCCTAAAAAAAAGTCTATGATGGCCACAACTAGAAATAAAAAATGACTAAATGGACATGGTGATAATACCAGCTAGCTCAGAGACAGTGATTTCTAATCACTTCAGGTGGTTCTTTTACTGCATGGTTTCAGCACCTATTAAGGTCAATGAAGAATGCTTATTTCTACAAGCCTCAGCTGGCCTAGTGGTTAGAAATATATACCAGCACTTCTATCCAATCAGAGAAGAGCTGGTATAGTCTCTCATCTATCATTCACCCACTTTTCTATTTACAGCATCATGTTACCTGTGTAAAGCAGGTATGGCACAGGAACGGCACTGGAACTGCTTATATTTAATCCTTACCATCACATGTTTTTATTCCACCTCTCTTCCACCATCACTCTTTATCACTCTACTCCACTTTCATCTTCATGTGTGTATGATAAGGGTTAGTATTCAGTCTGCTCATATTCAGTAACCTTTATCATCACTTATCTTTACTGTTAACCATTGACCCTTTTCCAGAGATATTCACCAAGCCACATACACTAACCACTACTTGTCTTTAGTGTCATCTTTCATCTTCCGCCCTCCTTATAAAATTACCACCTCCTCTTTCACACTTTGTCATCACACATCACTTTTGGAAACTTCCATTACCCTTCATTTCATCATACTTCCTCCTGTTAATCCTTCTCCCTCCCTCATGCCATTTATACTGCTTTTCAATCACGTTGCACCAGTTCACTCAGCTGTAGAAATGAGTTGCAATGTCACTGGTGCCAAGTTGTATCAGCCTTTTCCTTTCCCTTGGATAACATCGGTGGCATGGAGAGGGAAGCCAGTATGCATGGGCGACTGCTGGTCTCCCATAAACAACCTTGCCTGGACGTCTGCCTTGGAGGGGAACTTTCTAGGTGCAATCCCATGGTCACTCATGACCAAAGGAAGTCCTCTTATATATGCATATGCATGTTTGTTTGTGTACCATTGACTTGACATCATGTGATGATTCTAAATGAGTGTCACCATCATACAAGTTATACTGTTCTTTTCCAGTCTTCCATGAAAGTATGTCTTCCCATAGGAAGATATTATCTTACCTGGAAACAGATAAGAATCGGCAACAAGAATGACTGTAGAAAATTTACCTCTATGAATTCCATCTGACCCATGTTAAAACTCTTAATTACATCGGCTGGGATTTAAGAAACATATGACAAAACCCTTTTCATTGTTTTAATTGTTTCACTCCTATTATGTTAAATATCTATACAGGTGAGTAGTAAGAAGCTTGCTTTTCAACCACATGATTCTGGGCAAGTGTCTTCTACTATAGCCTTGGGCTGACCAAAGCCTTGTGAGTGGATTTGATAGAGAGAAACTGAAAGAAGCCTGTCGTGTGTATTTATGTGTGTGTGTGTGTATGTGTGTGTGTGTGTGTGTGTGTGTGTGTGTGTACGTATGTGTGTGTCTTTGCATCTGTGCTTGTTCCCCACCACCATTTGACAACTGATGCTGGTATGTTTACATCCCCGTAACTTAGTGGTTCAGCAAAAGAGACCAATAGAATGAGTACCAGGCTATAAAAAAAAAAAAAAAATACTCAGACTGATACTTTCGACTAAAAATTCTTCATGGCAGTGCCCTAGCATGGCCACAATCTAATGACTGAAACAAGTAAAGAAAGATTTTACTCTTTTTATTTCATACGTAACTGGACTAAGTAGAAATGCTCTTTCAAGAAATATGCTTTATAATTTGCCCAATCTTTCTCTTTTACTCTTTTCTTTTTTACTTGTTTCAGTCATTTGACTGCGGTCATGCTGGAGCACCGCCTTTAGCCGAGCAAATCGACCCCAGGACTTATTCTTTGGAAGCCTAGTACTTATTCTATCGGTCTCTTTTGCCGAACTGCTAAGTTACAGGGACGTAAACACATAACCATCGGTTGTCAAGCGATGTTGGTGGAACAAACAGACACACAAACATATACACACACATGTATATATACATATATATGACAGGCTTCTTTCAGTTTCCGTCTACCAAATCCACTCACTAGGCTTTGGTCGGCTCGAGGCTATAGTAGGTGATACTTGCCCAAGGTGCCATGCAGTGGGAATGAACCCGGAACCATGTGGTTGGTAAGCAAGCTACTTACCACACAGCCACTCCTGCACATTTTATAAAGAACATTATTATCTGAGGACGAGTGCTATTAACTACAATACTTTTTCTGTTTTTAGTGTATGTATTTTGAAATATTTAAAAAACAAACAAATTATTCTCTTTGAATACATTCAAGAGTGAAAACCTATCTGACTAATTTTTCATTATTAGATGTATCTGAAAAGGACATACTAATTATTTCAACTGTGTTGTGTAGTTTCTTTCATCTCTATTTCAGAGAAGGATGATGGCCATTGTTGAGATTTTGCTTAGGTGAGGAAAAGGATGAGAATAACATTACATTCATTTTTCTGTCAAAAATTAGTTGACAATAATGATGACAGTGTCATGAAGGAGGAACATAAGAGAGTAGTGGTGATGGTGGTGGCTTTGATGGTGGATGTGATGGGCCAGTATAAGATGTCCCTCTGATAAAAGTTCTTCTGTGTGTTATAATATCTAGAAATAAATGATAACTTTGATGTTGATAGTGATGATTACAATGTCATGACACTCAAGATGATGTTAGTGATGATGAATATTATCATCATCCTCATCATCGTCATCATCATCACAACCACCATGAAAATGATGACGCTTATGATGCCAATGAGGATAATGCTAATGAGGAGGCTGGTGAGGAGATAACAATGACATTTTTCATGATAGTCATGATGATAACAATGATGACAACAAAGATTACGATGACATTAATGATGACGATGACGGCAATGATGATGATGACGACGACAAGGATGAGGAAGATGGTGATGATGATGACAACAATGATGACAACGACGTCGATGATGACAACAATGACAATAATGACGACAACAACAATGACAATGACAACAATGATGATGACAACGATGATGATAAAATATAAATGACAGTGCTGATGTAAATAACGATGAAGGTATTTGTAATGACATGCCTTATTATACTGCTGGGGTTATGATAGCAGCTGAAACTAGAAAAGCACTTGGAGAGCGCAGACCTCTGCTAAGCAGCTCATTTCCACCCATATACACGCATGCTGAAAATCGCCCAATTTCCCAAACCAACACCAGCAAAAACATAACCTCCTCCCATACTTATCTCGACCATCATCATCATCAACACTCTCTGCTTTCACCACAATCACCGTCAAAACTACAATCACCACAATCAATTTCTTTACACAGTTGAAAATCTTTTATCCGATACTCATGGGACCAAGATTGTTGCAGATTTTTGATTTTTCTAATTTCGGAGTGCTTTATCAAAAAAAAAAAGAAAAAAATTGCATCTACAAAATGGAACAGTTTGAGGATAGAAACCAGGTCTAAACACAATAGTTTATAGACATACTCTGAATGTAGTTCTATATAAATCTTTAATAATTTTTTTATACTTAAGACCATCAGAAATGTTAAGATATCAGCCTCTACCCATGTTGTCATGCTTTGATTAAAAGGTTACAGCATAGATTAAATTACTTAAATAAGTTTCGGCTGAAGTTGACTCAAGCCATTTCTAATTTAATAGCACCACCTGGAAGAGATACACAGTCAGCTATGGAGAACCATAGCCCATTCAAGCAGAGGGTTATTGTTTCCAGAGACATATCTGGCTGTGAGTGG
>NC_142932.1:44654023-44674023 GCF_046866305.1 Octopus bimaculoides | reverse complement strand
GCTTGTTCTCCAGTTTGAACATGCCCCAAGCATATTCAGACATTATACTTTGTATGTTTGAATTACATGTAAGCCAGAACTGAACAGAAAAAATTAGCTTATTTTTAATGTGCCATGTCTACAACCATCTTTATTCATGGATTTCCATACACTTCCTGTCCAATACTCAACTCAATAATTTATTATGTTAATGTTCCTATAGCAAGGTAGGGCCATAAAGTATCTTCTTTCTTTATCTTCCCAGGCTTCTTTTGTTTTTTTTCATTTTCTTAGTTATACTCAATTACTCAAGTCTGTATGTTCTCGCTATGGATCTTGTGAACTTAGCCTCTTGCTTATGTTGTTATGTTTTGTGTTGGTTTTTGCTCATTCAGTTTTGTTACTCTGTCTGTATAGGAAATCTTCCCAATTCATATAAGGAACCACATCTTTGCAGCATAGACCAACTTTTGCATTGTCTGTTGATGCTTCAGATTACTCACATGTAGTGATGGATTCTACATATACCGATGGAACTACTAGTTTCATTCTTATTATTGCTTTTTATTTCCAAAGATGTGTTTGATCTCATCAAAAGCAGCCTTGCCTTTGCCTATCCAATGGTTGACTTAATTTCTTCAATGCTTTTCCAACTAATGTAATAATTGTTCTGCAATATTTAAAGCTATCAAATTGTGCTATTTATTTTTTATGTTGTAAATTGCTGGGATATCCTTTAAGATTGTCTCTGTCTGTCAGTGTGGGTTTTTTTGTTTTTTTTCTGTTGAAACATTTGAGAAGGCCATTTGGTCATTCATACATCATGACTGAAGAATTCCATCCTAAAGTTTCATGAGTGAAATTCTTGATGTGACCCATTTTGCCGGTCTTTTCTTTAATAAAAGCCATTTGTAGATCTTTCTCAGTTGTTGCCATGAAGACTGTGCTTACATTTTGCAAACAGAGTACCTTTAGGGCCCCAGACAGTGTTCAAGTTTTGCAGCTATAGAGCAGGACAGGGAGAACCAGAAATCTAAAGGCCCAAACTTTTGTTTTTCTGCTCAAATATCAGTAGCAACAAACATTCTTGTCTAATGAGATCACAACTGAATCAGCTCAGCTCATCTGAGTCTTTTTAGGACTTCAGATTTACATCTAATACTATTAGATATATGGTCACATAAAATGTAATTACTCCATTTGTCCTAATCCTAAAGTTTGTCATTTACAAAGCCATTATTTCTTGCACACACACACACATTCTTTTATTCTTTTACTTGTTTCAGTCATTTTGATAGCAGTTTTAGTCAACCAAATCAATATCTGGTCTTATTTTCTAAGCCTAGTATTTATTCTATCAGTCTCTTTTGCTGAACCACTAAAAATAAGACAACATACTATAAATATACTATTTAGTCCTTTAGCATTTAAACTGGCCATATCCAGGCCAAATATTTTATCTGTTTCATGTTCAAGCAAGCCATATTGAGCCTACAATATCCTTCTAAAAATAAATAATTACATCATCAAAATCTCAAGGAGGAGACCCCTTTCGGTCATAAATGACCGTGGGATTGCTCCTAGAAAGTTATCCTCTAAAGCACAAATCTAGGCAAAGTTGTATCAGCCTCCCCTCTCCACACCACCAATGTTATCTAAGGGAAAGGCAAAGGTCAATACAGCTTAGCACCAGTGACATCGCAACTCATTTCTACAGTTGAGTGAACTGGAACAATGTGAAATAAAGAGTCTTGCTCAACAATGTAATACACAGCCCAGTCCAGGAATCAAACTCACTACCTCATGATTGTGAGCCGAAAGCTATAAAATAATGCATGATTAATTCAGAAGAACCTGAATAAATAAGTATTGCATTTGATAGTAATCTGAATACTGAAGGGTTAAAATTGAGCATTTGAGAAGGAAGTAGCTACAGTGAAAAGAGTTTGGTGCTTGATTTTAATCGGCAAAGTGGAAAATCAAGCATAAGACATTTTGACACCTCTATAATTACATAAAACACCTGTATAATTTTGTGATTCAAACCACATAATTTTATGCTCCAACTACATAATTTTGCAATACAGCAGAAGAATTTTGAAAGCCACCTGTATGATTTTATAACACACCTGTATAATTCAGTAAAACAGCTGAATAATTCTGCAACACACCTGCATAATTTTGAGAGCTACTGGCATGATTTTATAACACACCTGTATAAGTTTTTGACACACCCATATTATTCGTGACACACCTCTATAATTCTGCAGTAATATATAAATAAATGTGCCCTTTTAAAGCCTAGCCAGGCTCACGGGCCCGGTTTCCCAGTTTCAATGGCGTATGTGTTCCCCAGCTGGACAGGACGCCAGTCCATCACAGCGTTACTCATTTTTGCCAGCTGAGTGGAAGTGTTTTGCTTAAGAGCACAACGCGTCGCACGACCCAGGAATCGAAACCACAATCTTACGATCATGATGCTGACACCCAAACCACTCAGCCAAGCACCTCCACATAATTCTGCAGTACACCTGTATAATTTTGGAAGTCACATACTTAATTTGGTAACACACCTGTATAATTCAGTAGAACAACTGAATAATTCTGCAATATACCCGTACAATTTTGAGAGCCTCTGGTATGATTTTATAACACACCTACATAATTTGGCAGCCACCTACATAATTGTATTGCCCAGAAATCACTGTACCACAATCTTCAAGAATAGCAGGGCGCATAAGATAGTAAATGGTCTATAGGTATCATGTATCTTTTTCTTTTACCTGTCTCAGTCATTAGATGGCAGCCATGCTGGGGCACCACCTGAAAGAAATTTTTGTTGAATGTATCAACATTAGTGCTAATAATTTTTAAAGCATGGTACTTATTCTATTGGTCTCTTTTGCCAAACTGCTAAGTTATAGGGATGTAAACAAACCAGAATCAGTTATCAAGCAGTAGTGGGGAATGGGATAAATACAGACACAAACACACACAGAGATGTGAGTGTGTGTGTGTATATATATATATGTATATATATATGATGGGCTTCTTTCAGTTTCTATCAACCAAATCCACTCTCATGGGTTTGGTCAGCCTGAGGCTACAGTAGAAGACGCTTGCCTAAGGAGCCAAGCAATGTGACTGAACCCCAAACCATGTGATTGGGAAGCAAACTTCTTACCATGCAACCACAAAAAAAAAATATATCTTGGGTAAGTGTCTTCTACTATAGCCTCAGGCCAACCAAAGCCTTGTGAGTGGATTTGGTAGAGAGAAACTGAAAGAAGCCCATCGTAGATATATATATATACATATATATATATGTGTGTGTGTGTGTGTGTATGCTTATGTGTCTGTGCTTGTACCTCCACCATCACTTGACAACCGATGTTGGTGTGCTTATGTGCCCATATCTTAGCAGTTTGTCAATGGAGGCCGATAGAATAAGTACTAGGCTTATAAAGAATAAGTGCTGGGGTCAATTTGTTCAACTAAGGGCAGTGCTCCAGCATGGCTGCAATCAAATGACTGAAACAAGTAAAAGAATGAAAGAATAGAATATATATAAAGTGGTTAGAGACAGAATATCTATAATCAAAGATCTGCTCATTGAGAGGTGACAGGTTGTTAAGCAACTATAAGATCTACAACAATAATCTCCAGAGTTATCAGAAAATATTAACAATGTATGAAATATAAGTTCTAAGATAAAAGTGATAAGAGAGAAAGGTGAAGGTGACAAATCATGAACAATCCAACCAGCCTTAGGAGGACCTGCAAAAGCCATGGAATTAACCCCTTCCTTGCAACCACACCAACACACACACACACACAATATATGTATATCTCTATTTATCTATCAGTTCATCTATTTATATCTTTCTATGTATATACATATAATTGACAGTATATATTTATAAATATGTAAGTATATAAGTATATAACTATATGTGTGTGTGTCTATTACATATGTGTATATATGTGTGTGTATATATGTGTGTGTATATATATATATATATATATATGCATATTTCTGTCTACATATATATATATATATATATATATATATATATATATATATATATATATATATATATATATATATGTGCATATTTCTGTCTATATATATACTCACATACATATACATGCATATATATATATATATATATATATTTATATATATATATATATATATATGTATATATGTATATATATATACATGTATACACACACACACACACACACACACATATATATATATATATATGTATATGTATGTATGTATACTCACACATATCTTTATAAATATATATGCACATATGTAGTTTTATACACACACACACATGCGCACATGTGTATAAATCTCAACCTTGAGATTCTTTGATTAAATTATATATATATTTAACTTAATTATTCTTTTGGGAATATCTCTAGGTGTTTCTTTGTTTCTTTTCTCACTGATTTTTTTTTTGTTTTGTTTTGTTTATATACATTTGTTTTGTTTATATACATTCATACATTCCTCTTTATTTTTGTATTTATTTATTTATTTATCTTTTTTTGTGTGTCGTTTCTGCTAGGAAATATAAAATATGTAATTTTTACTTGTGTAATTCTTATTTAATTCCTTATTTTCCATTTAGTATTGCTGTCAGAAAATTTATGGCAGATTGATGTACAGTTTAATCTCCTTAGCCTGAAAAAAAAAAAAAAAACAAAGAAAAAAAATTGCATTTACATAGATATAGGCAAATAAGATTTAGATAGTGATAAATTTTATGCCTGACATATATGTTTATATATTCAAACATCCACATTGAGGAAATCGTATCTGTCCTTCTCTCTCTCTCTCTCTCTCTCTCTCTCTCTCTCTCTGTCTTTACTTTGCTCATATTCTCTCTCCTATTCTGCTCCCCCCCTTTCTCTCTCAATCTTTACAAATCCAGAATGATAACAATATATATATATATATAAATGTAAAGTGAATATCTGTGTGTGCATGCATATGTGTTTGCATGTGTAAATGATAAGTACACAATGATTACTGTCATATTTTATGTATCTCAACACACACACACACACACACACACAGATATATATATATAAATATATATATATATACATACACATATTTTGTTTGTTTGTATATGTCTGAATATGTATGTGTGTGCAGGTATGTGAGTATGTGCATGTGATTGAGTGTACATACAAATTTACATGGTGTCTCAAGAGTAAGACAGCATTTAAAAATGATTTATATTCAAAGATCTGACAGATGTTGAGAAACATATGTCATAATGTATTCGTACAGAGATATTTACCTACGTACATACATGCATACGTACATACATACATGCATGCATACAAGCACACATACACACACTCACACGCCTATATACATTGAGAAGACTCTGCAAGAAAAGTGAGATCACAGCCACAGCCTACACCAGTGTCGCATAACCAGCCCATTTAAAAAGTACCTTTGAATCGTTGGGCGACCTTCTGTGCTTGAGGAGACCTATTGAGTCAAGTAAATCAAAATCAAATCAAATCACAATCAAATGGAAATTATAGTTGTGGCCATTACCAGTGATGGTGGCACACGATAAGCACCATTCATTGAGGCGTGGGTCACTGCCAGAGTCACCTGACTGGCTCTCCATGCCGGTGTCACATAAGAAGCACCATCCGAATGCCGTCAATGCCAGCCTCCCCCCACCCCGAGTATCTCCTGTGGTAGTGGCATGTAAAAAGCACCATTTGAACGTGGCTGATGCCAGTGCCACCTGGCTGGTTCCCGTGCCAGTGGCACGTAAAAAGCACCCACTACAGTCTCAGAGTGGTTGGCTTTAGGAAGGGCATCCAGCTGTAGAAACATTGCCAAATCAGTTTGGAGCCTGGCGCAGCCTCCTGGCTTGCCAGTCAAACCATCCAACCCATGCCAGCATGGAAAATAGGCGTTAAACGGTGATGATGATGATGATATATATAGATAGGTACGCATTTTAAGACTATACATATATATATATATATATATATATATATATATATATATATATACATATATATATACAGATAGATAAACATGACTGCATTTTAATATTATATTATATATACATGGGTGTATGCAATATTTAGCAGAAGTAACAGAGTGACTCAAGGCCTGAGAGTTTCATACATTGTAACCTTGAGTCACTCTGTTCTTCCTACTCAATATTAATAAAAATATATGTATACTCATATTTTGAGTGCTATTCTCCCTGTTTCCATCAACATACTTGTGTGTGTGTGTGTGTATATATATATATGTGTGTGTGTGTGTGTGTGTATATAATGCTGGCTGCAGATTATTTGCTGGGATGTGCAACATCTGTGCAGCTATATTTGAAACAGCTATAAAAGAACTATCTGCGCTCATTCTTCCTTCATTCTTTTCTTCTCACCCAGCTTTGGATTCTACCTACAATGACCACCTTTACCTAATACCATTAACTTGGACTTTACCATATAACTGTTCATGGTGTCATAGTGAGGATCTGATTAAAGACTTTGTAATTAAAAGAAGTGGGAGAAAACTTTTCAAATATAAAGTGGAAGTATACAAAACTGAACATTATTCACCGTCTTACTGTTAGTTTTATTTCATATTGAAAAATGTAAATTCATTTTATGGTTTATTATTGTTTATATTTTGAATTACATGTATATATGGGGGTACCAAACTCTTTTAAGTGCTTAAGGCCTTTATGGGTCTAAATTCAGCCCCGCCAAAAGTCTAAATATATAAGTGTCATAATCTGACTTGATACCAGTTTTTTGACTGCTTATCATTTTGTTCTGTTATGCACGTATATGCTCAACTGAAACACTGTCTATAACTACTCTTTGTTAGATGGTTATAACATCCCCACTCTTAGTTTCAGTTGAAGTGTAGATAGCAAATTAACCTGAGCACTAAATGTATGTACCTCTTACCTTAATCCATCAGAACTAATTACCTGAATTTGCTAAACGTGTATGTGTGTGTGTGTGTAGCTGGCTGACTGGTTGGTTGGTTGGTATTGTTTTGTGGTGTTGTATTTGTTTTGATTGGTGTTTCATTTGTTTGTTTGCTTGTTCACTCAGTAGTCAGAGTGAACATCCGCTCCTCAAAAATTGTGTTTCATATCATATAATCTATCCATACAGTGTGTTTTCTCTAGTCTCTATTGATTGAGCTGGCTCTTGAACTGTTTACTGCAGGTGTTAGACCTGTCAAGGGTCATTTTCTTTTGAGCTGAGACATGGGAGACACATGATTATATTACAGATGTGCCCTCATATTATAGGACTGTCTGAACGGAGTGTAGAGTAACAAAGCTGTTTTGCACACATCTATTTAGCATCCAAGCATTACCATGCTTAGATTTGTAATCTTACAGTTGTTTCCATGTGCAACACAGATCTAGCTGTTAGCCAAGTCCATTGTGAAGATCATTCTAAAACCAATTTCCTCTCTTTGATGGCTATAGTGAAAGAAACGGACAAAACTATAAGGTGGACAAAGGTGAAAGATGTAGACAAAGCTAAAAAGACTGAGGACAGACATTTTTCTCTCTAGTCAAGCCATCATTAACTTTTTCAAGTTCTATCTGGAAAGAAAAAAACATATTTATTTCTTTATTGCCCACAGGGGGCCAACTATAGAGGGGTCAAACAAGGACAGACAAAGGGATTAAGTCGATTACATCGACCCCAGTGCGGAACTGGTACTTATTTAATCGACTCCGAAAGGATGAATGGCAAAGTCGATCTCAGTGGAATTTGAACTCAGAATGACAAAATACCGCTAAGCATTTCACCTGGTGTGCTAATGATTCTGCCAGCTCGCCACCAGAATCGGTGAGAAAAAATTTAGATCCAGTGAAGTTTTACAAAAGATGGATGGCTGTGGTGGATAATGATGGGAGTGGATGGAATTACTGTAAACATGGCAGTTTTAGGTCAAAAAACAATAGTTTAACCCTTTAGTATTTAATCCAGCTATATCTGGCCCAAATAATCTATTTGTTTTATGTTAAAACAGACCAGATCCAGCCGCTCACACTGACCCTACAATATCATTCTAAAAATATACAAACACACCATTGAAGGTTTTTAGCTACAAAATAATGTGTGATTAATTTTTAAAAAAGTGAATAAATAAGAAATATATTTGATAAAGAGATCAGAATGCTAAAGTGTTAAAAGAAACTACTTGACTACTTGCTCATGGTAATCAGGATCTTGGAGCTTTCCCTAATTGGTTTTTACCAGGAGACTCTATCATCCATATTTTTATATACATTTATATACAATCGTATATTTTTTATTGTATTTCTGTACTTTTTGCCTCATCCAATTTTATGTAACTCTCCCACCCCCAGCACACGCACTTCCTACAACCTGTCTACATAATGCCTTCTTTATCTAAGGTCCCTATTGCAAGTAAAAAAAGATCATCATTATCATTATTAAGGTAGTGAGCTGGTAGAGTCATTAGACTATCAGGTAAAATGCTTAGCATTTCATCCAACTTTACATTCTGAGTTTAAATTTTGCTGAAGTTTTCCTGTCATCTTTTTGAAGTCAATAAAATAAGTACCAGTTGAGTACAGGGGTCGATGTAATCAGCAAGACCTTCCCACAGAAATTTTCAGGTCTTGTGTTTATGGTACAAAGGATTATTATGTTTTTTTTTAATTTAAAAGAAATCTTTTTTATCTTTTTTTTTTATATTTCTACCACTACTCTTCTTCTTCTTCTTCTTCTTCTTCTTCTTCTTCTTCTTCTTCTTCTTCTTCTTCTTCTTCTTCTTCTTCTTCTTCGTCTTCTTCTTCTTCTTCTTCTTCTTCTTCTTCTTCTACTCCTCCTCCTCCTCCTCCTCCTCCTCCTCCTCCTCCTCCTCATCATCATCATCATCATCATCATCATCATCATCATTATTATTAAGGTAGTGAGCTGGCAGAATCGTTAGTATGCAGTGCAAAATGATTAGTAGCATTTTGTCTGTCTTTACATTCTGAGTTCAAACTCTGCTGAGGTCGACTTTGCCTTTCATCCTTTCAGGGACGATAAATTAAGTACCAGTGAAACACTGGAGTCCATGTAATCAAAGAGTCCCCTCCCTCCAAAATTTCAGGCCTTGTGCCTATAGTAGAAAGTATTATTATTATTATTAAGACGAAGTGCGTGATTCGATTGTAATAGATATTTTATTGGTTGAATGATATTTCGACAGTTTTGTGAAGAGTTACATCAATCCTTTTAAAATATTATTATTATTGGCAGGAACTCAGGAAAAAAGCTGCAGAAATCCTCACTAAAGAAATAGACAAACATATAGATTACAGAGATAGCTAGATGGCTAGATAAATAGTTAGTCAGACAGAAATATAGATACAGAGATAGACAGGTAGACAGAGAAAGGGAGAGATGTAGAGGAAAAGAGGCCGGCAAATAGACAGACGGAGAAAATAACACTGGCAAACTGAGAAGGACGGATACAGAAAGATGTCATTTGTGATGCAATTCTTCTATCTTGTATTCTAGTGTCTAGACTAAACACTCCAGTATAGCCAGAGGCTTAATCTACCTTGATTGTATTTCAAATCCTCACATATCCACTTCTTCTCTTCCATATTTCTCCATCCACACTGCCACTTGACTGCTCTGCAACATATAAACTGATATTCCAAGTAGAAAACAGAGAGGGAAAGAATATTAAAAAGAAATAAATGGCATGGATATCTTTATCTACTTTGGGGGGGTTTTTTTGGTTTTGTTATTTTTTGTGTTACTTTTATTTTTTTTCTTTATTCCAATGGATGGAAATATATTTGCTCATCTTTCTATGCTTGCTGAATATTGCTGATTGTTCTGGGGAGGATTGTAAGTAGTTGATATATATATATATATATATATATATATATATATATATATATATATATATGTGAATGTATGTATGCATGTATGAATATACGCATGCATATATATAAACATAAATATATATGTGTGTGCTTGTGTGTGTGTGTATACACACACAAATATACACATACATATGTGTATGTGTGTGTATATATAAATATATATACATACATACATATATATATATATATATATATATATATATATATATATATATATATGCATATAGGTAGATTGGAACAAACATACATGCATGCATATATGTATGTATATATATGTGTATATCTATCTATTTATATATATATATTTGTTTGTGTGTGTGTGTGTGTGTATATCATTAGTATATCAATCCTCCATCTTCTGCACAAATGGCACTTCAAAAGGCATGGAAGCATACAAGAATGTTCTTGATGATCAGTTCATTTATATATACATATATAAACATAAACATATATATATACATAAGTGCATGCACACGTATGTATATGTATATATATATATATATATATATATATATATATATATATATATATATATATATATATATATATATATATATATATATATACATATATATATATATATTTGTAAATATGTAGATATATGTGTGAATATATATGTGAATACAAACACACACTCACACACACATATATATTCTGACAGTGTTTATGATGATAATGTTTATATAAATAGATAAATAATCTTTTCTCTGTTATATATTTTTGCTTTTAGATATAAAGTAGATTCAACCAATCATTTTAATTGCTTTTTCTTCTGCCTGTGTTTGTCATTTGTATATACAAATACATGTTAATGCATTGCCATATGCATGTTTATGTACTCATATACATACCATTCTGATTGTGTGTTTTATATGTATTAGAGTTGGAGTTAATATATTTTGTGTAACTTGCTGTTAATATACTATTTATTTTAGCATTTATTGGTGATAGTCTATATATGTTGAGTTTATTATCATTATTATTATTATTGCATTTGTTTGATATGGGGTGAGGGAGAGAATGTACCTATGGTGTTTTTGCAAGGCCCATTGGGACCTGTGAAATTGATGAGGTTGGTGTTCTGCTTGAACAAATGCAATGGATAATGTAAGCCAGAGTGGAATTCCAGGGGGATTTTCGTATTCGAGAGGAAAAATTGGGGTATTATTATTATTTGCACAGGACCTGGAGTTGTAGATACAATATAGATGATGAGAGGGAGTGAAACATATAAAGCAGTCAGTTTGACTGGTCATGGTAAAAGGTAGATGATCAGCTAGGTCTGAGGAACAGAGGCCATACTAGTAGCAGTAGAAAAGGCGGAGTGAAGAGACGACATGTCCATAGGAAATCATGTCCAGTAAGTTCACCATCATCAATTCACCGCAGGGAAAGTTCACTGTCATCAATTCACCATTTTCTTCCTTTTTTTTTCTCAATAAAATACTTTCTAACTATTAATGGTGAGATACTATGGATATATGTGGAGGCGCAATGGCCCAGTGGTTAAGGCAGTGGACTCGCTGTCATAGGATCGTGGTTTCGATTCCCAGACCGGATGTTGTGAGTGTTTATTGAGTGAAAACACCTAAAGCTCCACGAGGCTCCGGCAGGGGATGGTGTTGAACCCTGCTGTACTCTTCCACCACAACTTTCTCTCACTCTTACTTCCTGTTTCTGTTGTGCCTGTAATTCAAAGGGTCAGCCTTGTCACACTGTGTCACGCTGAATATCCCCGAGAACTACGTTAAGGGTACATGTGTCTGTGGAGTGCTCAGCCACTTGCATGTTAATTTCATGAGCAGGCTGTTCCGTCGATCGGATCAACTGGAACCCTCGACGTCGTAAGCGACAGAGTGCTAACAACAAACAACAACTATAGATATATTTTCTTGGCAAACTTTCCTCACAGTGAACTTTCCTCACAGTGAACTTTCCTCGTGGTGAACTTCCTTCATGGTGAATTGATGGTGGTGAACTTACCTGTAATTGTAGGAAATCGATCAAAATGTGTTGGTGAAAGAGTTTATACCAATCAGTCGAGTAGGCTTTATTTAGATGTACATTATGATATTTGTATGTGCAGTAACCACAGGGTGCCAGATGTAGGGTCCAGCTGTTTTGTTTATATTATTTGTCATTCAAGAATAAGGAGTGATCACAAGTTTATTAACAACAAATTCCAAAAGGAAGCCTTGATCCGATTGCTCAGTTTGCAAGAAATAGCAGAATCATCTCTTTCAAATTTCCCTCACCATCTTTAAACTGGAGGGATATAATCCTATGAGGCAGGTGAGGATGGCAGATTAGATATGCTTCTACTCATTCATTAATAAACCTGAGGACTAAACTTCAAAGATAATAAACTCAACATTATTTCACTTGACAACATGACTTTAATATTTGCAGTGGTGACAGGGTGGTGAGCTGGCAGAATTGTTAACATGCCAGGCAAGATGCTTAGTGATATTTCATTCGTCTTCACATTCGTCATGTTTTAACATCCATTGTCCATGCTGGCATGGGTTGGACAGTTTGACCAGGGCTGCTAAACTGAGCGTCTGCACTAGACTCCAGGCTGATTTGACATGATTTCTACAGCTGGATTCCCTTCCTAATGCCCACCACTCCAAGAGTGTAGTGGGTGCTTTTATGTGTCACCAACATGGGTGCCAGTTGCATGACATCAGTATCTGCTACTGCTACAATTTCACTTGGCTTGAGGGGTCTTTTTCTCAAGCACTACATATTACCAAACATCTTGGTCATTTGTTGTTGCCTCCGTGCGGCCCAATGCTTGAGATATGCTTTTTACATGCCACTGGCATGGGTGCCAGCTGCCTCCATTCTGAGTTCAAATTTCACTAAGGTTGACTTTGCCATTCATCCTTTCTTGGCAAGTAAAATAAGTAACAGCTGTATACTGGGCCCTCCCCCTAAATTGCTGACCTTTTGCCAAAATTTGAAATCTGCATTAGAGAAGGTGATAAGATGATGATCTAGCAGAATTGTTAGCATGCCGAACAAAATACATTTCAACATTTCATCCATCTTTAAGCTCTGAGTTCAAATTCTGCTGAGGTCAACTTTGCTTTTTATCCTTTTGGAGTTAAATAAAATAAGTACCAGTTGAGCACTGGAGTTGATGTAATTGACTTAGCCTGTACCCACAAAACCAGGCAAGATGGTGAGAGCAGTTGCTAATGCATTGAGGTAGATCTGGCCACCCCTGTTAATGGGGACAAAACTTAGACTTAAAACACTGGATGATGATGATGATACAAATGGCGATTTAAATTCAATATTGTTTCAATTTCATGCACCAAGTTTTTCTACAGCTTGTAAAGCTTCTTCTGAACCTATGACTATTTTATTACTGTTTCTCATATATTGAGGCGCAAGTTGCTTAAAACATAACACCATTTAAAATAAACTAGCCATCCTTTCTACATTCTCATGAATATCATCATCATTATCATCATCATCATCATCATCAGTCATTGCCATTGTCTTCATTTCATCATCATCATCATCATCATCATCATTGTAATCATCATCAACTTCATTCACATGATCGATGCCATTTTTACCATCATCTTCTTTATCATCGATATCATCATCTTCATCATCATCAATATCAACGTCATCATCATCACTGTTGTTATCAGCGTTGTTATCAGCATCATGTTATATCATCATGACCATCATCATCATCGTCATCATCATCATTGTCATCATCATCAACGTCATCATCATCGTCATCATCATCGTCGTCGTCATCATCGTCATCATCGTCATCATCATCATCGTCATCATCACCATCGTCATCATCATCGTCGTCATCATCATCATCGTCATCATCATCATCATCATCATCATCATCATCATCACTATCATCATCATCATTTGAATCATGGTTATATTTGTCATCCTCATTACCTTCATCATCCTTGTCATTGTTATTGTTGCTATCAATCTTATTATCATCATTACTCTCATAAGCATCATTACCACCACCACCACCACCACCTCCAGCACCATGACGACGACGAGGAAGAGGACGGCCACCACCACCACCATCACCTCACCATTAATTCAACCACCGTCACCACTAATTCAACCACTACTGCCACCACCATCACTAATTCAACCACCATCACCATCAATTCAACCTTCACCACCTCCTCCACCACCACCACTACCACCGCCACCAATTCAACTTCCACCACTGCCACCACCACCACCACCACCACCAGTTTAACCATTACTACAAACACCACCACCAATTCAACCAACATCACCACCACCACCACCACCACCACCACTTCTAGCATCATCATCATTATGTCTCGTCCTTACTTTCATTAACATCATCATCCTCATCATCACTATAAACATCATCGTTTGCAATAACAACATCATCATCATCAACATCGTCATCATTGCCGTTGTCAACGTAATCACTGTCATTGCATCATTAATGGTAGATAGAGAGGTCAAAGAGACAAGATCAACATCGTCTTCAATGGTAAAATTATAATTATTGTTACCAATCATCGTTATTATAGCGAACATCATCATCATCATCATCTCCATCTCTACTCTCGTAGTCCTCATCATTAATGTCATTACTGTCATTTCAGTTGTTGCTATCGTCAGTGCTGCTTCAATCATCATCATCATCAGCAGCAGCAGCAGCAGCAGCAGCAGCAGCAATGGCAGCATCTTGAGTTGCATGATCCCTGTTATGTCACAGTGGTTTTGTTTATTTTTGTCTCGATATTATTTAATTATCAGTTTTGTTAATATTATTATTATTATTATTATTATTATCCCCACCATCCCACCATCATCAGCAGCAGTAGTGGCAGTAACATAGCCTCCTTCTCTTCCACCACCACCTCCCCAACCTCTTCCACTTTGTCTTCCTCCACTTCCACCACCTCCCCACCCACCCCTTCCTCATCGTCGTCGTTGTCCTCCTCCTCCTCCTCCTCCTCCTCCTCCTCCTCCTCATCATCATCATCATCATCATCATCATCATCAGCTAGCAGAATTGTTAGCTTGCCAGACAAAATGCTTGGCAGCATTTCGGTCTGGGTTCAAATTCTTTTAGGGTCAATTTTGCCAGTCAAGTACTTGGGTCAATGTAATCGACTTGGCTCCTCCTCCAAAATTTCAGGTCTTGTACCTTTAGTGAAAAGGATTATTATTATTATTATTATTATTATTATTATTATTATTATTGTTATTATTATTAAGGCAGCAAGCTGGCAGAATTGTTACCATGCTGGGCAAAATGCTTTGTGGCATTTTGCCCATCATAACTTTAAAATTCCGCTGAGGTCGACTTTGCCTTTCATCCTTTCAGGGTCAATAAATTAAGTACCAGTTGAGTACTGAGGTCACTTTCTGACCAGTAGAAAGGATTATTGTTATATATTATTATTATTATTGAATGAGAGATTAGCACATGCCATCAAAGTGACACTGGAGTACAAGTATATGAAGCCCAATATATCCATCATGACTACCCATCTGTTAAGGGTACACCAGACACATGCATCACAATCATATCTGTGTGACATGGTGATCTCATGTCAAGATAAACAGTGCATGACCTTGCAAGTGGGGCCGTTAGAATTTTCTTCAGGTCGAGTAGCCCATCCCACTCAAAAGGTCCCTGAATAAGGCTTTTTAAGGGCGTTGAATGAAATACTCATGTTTCCAGAGGTAAATTATTCAAACCCCAAAGAATTCCTTTCAACACATGCGCCCCCAATACTTTTGCTCATAATCAGAGATACACATATTGTCAGCCACTAAGGGACATGCTCAACTGGTTAAGGTCAAACAACTAACAAGTAAATCTGTGGTATTGAGCAGAATATTTGCTGTAGCCCATCTTTTATACCAAGACAAAACAATGTACGTGATAACACTTCCAATCTATTAAGATCAGAAGCTATGAGAGTCACTGCCTGGTACTGCATCCGGGCATTTATCATTATTATTATTATTATTATTATTATTATTATTATTATTATTATTATTATTATTATTATTATTATTTGAAGGCAGTGAGCTGGAAGACTCAATTGCATGTTAAACAAAATACTTGGTGGCATTTCTTCTGACTCTTTGCCCTCTTAGATGGACAGTTTTTTTCTCAGGAAGTGAGCTGTATCTATGAGAATAATTTTATGTAGTTCTGATATTTTTAAAGTTTTCTGGTATTTGTTCATAGTATTTTAGAATGCCACTTGATATTACCACCAAAGCTCCACTGATGACAGTCACCGTTGTTGTTTCTTAGATTCCACATTTCTGAGACCACTTTCAAGCTCCTTATATTTACCTAACTTTCCAAATGTTTTCACAGAAGCAGTACAATCTGCTGGGATTGACATATCTATGAGCAAATGTGTTTTTATCCATGTGATTTTCCATTACAGCATGTGGTCTGTTGGCCTGAATAGTTTGATCCATTTCAATTCGAAAGTCATGAAGAGTACTGATGTCTTTATTTCCTACAACTTTGGAAATTCTTACATAAGAAATGCTTGAAGAAATATTCACATGACACAATACCACCTTTCTTTTTCTGTTTTTAATTTCTTTCTTTTTTTGGATTCATTTACTTTTTTTATATTTTTATTTCCCACTCCACAGTATTGTCAATCATTTGCTTTCAGCCTACTGTCCCTCGCTCTAACCACACCTCAATCCTTTGTATTAGACAACTTCGGTGACTAATCACTAAATTGAAGCATTCGCTCACATTAATTACCTAACTTCTATTCTCTGCACAAGATTGCACTTGCATTGATCTTTCCTTACTTTGATCTTTGCCTGAAAAGGGGACGAAATTAAGTTGCTTGATACTATTGTTTGTTGGTTGTTGGCGTAGTTTAGTTGTTGTTGTTGTTTTGTCCCACATCAAATCTGATCAAGGAGAACTATCTCTTCTTTATAGAGATTTCATTTTATGTCTACATTCAGTAATAACTGTGTGGTTACAAAGTGAACTTTGTAATCACATGGTTCTCAGTTTGATCCCAGTGTGCAGCACCTTGAGTAAGTGTCTTCTGCTGTGGCTTCCGGCTGACCAGTACTTTGTGAATGGAATTAGTATGCGTGTATGTATGTCTGTGTGTGTTGTGTGTAAGTGTGAGTGCGTGTATATATGTATGCATTATATAGGTAGTTAGGGTAAATCCCTGCTGTTTCTTTTTGAAGCTCATTTGCTTGTTCCATTATTGATTTCAAATTTTGACACGAGTCCAGCAATTTTGGGAAGAGGTAAATCAATTGTATAAACCCCAGTACACAACTGGTACTTATTTTATCAACTCTGAAAGGATGAAAGGCAAAGTTGACTTTGGTGAAATTTGAACCCAGAATGTGAAGACGACTGGAATATCACTAAGCATTTTGCCCGGCTTGCTAACAATTCTGCCAATCCAGTAAGTAGTCTCAGTTGCTGCTGTAGGTTCATAAAAAATAATATTAAGATTGAGAATTATGAAAATATTGTATGTAGAGTTATTATAGAACAAAACAGGAAAGTGGATATTTTTTGGTATGATTTATTCTCCATTACACATATTTCATTTGGTTATAAGAATTACAAAGTTTTACATGGTAGAATAACAGGTAAGGAATTTCCTGTTAGAAATTCTTTTGACAGAGAAATTAAATAATCACGTCTACCTAGCATGTAAAATTTGGTAATTCCTATTTGCAAATGAAATACATGCAACGGAGAATAAATAATACCCCAAAATTTCCACTTTCTTGGTTTGTTATATGTATGTATATATATATATATATATATATATATATATATATATATATCATCATCATCATCCTCATCAACCTTTAACGTCCTTTGTCCATGCTGGTATGGTTTGGATGGTTTGACTGGGCTGGCATGCTGGGAAGGCTGCGCCAGGATCCAGTCTGATTTGGCATTGTTTTCTGCAGCTGGATGCCCTTCCTAGCACCAACCACTCTAAGAGTGTAATGGGTGCTTGTATGTGCCACCGACATGGGTGCCATTTACGTGACACTGGTATCTGCCACAACTGTAATTTTTCTTTACATGATGGGTCCTCTTAAGCAGATCACATCCCCAAAGGTCTCAGTCACTAGTTATTGCCTCTATGAGATTCAAAGTTCAAATGTCATGATTAACCACCTCGTCCCATGTCTTCCTGGGATTGTTTTATTTTTAAAATGACATTATAGGTTGGTGTGAAAGATTAGATCTGATCACTTTGAATATAAAACCAGTAGAATATCATGGCTAGATATGGCCAGTTTAAATGCTAAAAGGTTAAAACCTGTCTTTGACTATTCCTGAGAAATTACTAATACTCAGATGTTCTCCTAAACTATTCTTTGAACTCAGTTAGTTTCATAGAGAGTATACTCCTCTTGAATGGCTGGTGAAGGCAAGGTTTTCCTAAATGATTTATTTTTGTGGTATGTAAACAAACAAGTTTGTTTTTCAAAGTGCTGAAATGCAAGGTAGAACAAGTAGAAAGATAAATTTTATTCAACACAGATACTGAACAGTATAAAGGATAAAATCCTTTTTTCTTTTTAAAAGCAGAAAAATCTGTCGGCAGCCAGCCATGAGGATCGAACTCACATCCATTTTGTGTTTCAAAGAATAATACTCTATTTTGGTTTCAGTGTTGGTTTTTGAGTCACATTTTGAAGCCATTCACAACCTGACATCTAGCAGCACATCATAGTTAAGGGGAAGAATTAACAAACAAAGATAACTTTTGTGTTCTTCTTGGTGCTTATCCCTAAGTCATTCATAATCAGGCATATGATCATATGCACTCTCCATTTCTGATCATTGTGAGATTTTTCAAATATAGTGTATTTGAGACACTGGACGGTAGATACAGTAGAATGCAGTGTTTAAAATATACCATCCTATCTTGAAGGAGACAGATAAACTAAAAAGTTAAAGTTACCTTTTCGAGTCATGCTGACTCATAAAGGCCAGTTTCTTGGTTTCCATGGCTTATAAATTCCCCACTTGGATGAGATGCCGGTCCAACACCCTAACCACTGAGCCATGTCCCTCCACGAATGAGACAGACAAAAAGAGACACAGATAGATAGAGAGAGAGAGAGAGAGAAGGAAGAAGAAAGAGAATTTATCACTGGTGGACCTGGTCATCTCTGTTCATGACATCTCTGGGACCACTTACCAGAGATGACCCCAGCTTCATCAAGCAAGAGCTTGAAGCAAGCAAGCAAAGCATCCTATCTGGAGATAGATAGATAGATAGATGGATGGATAGATAGATAGATAGATAGATAGATAGATAGATAGATAGATAGATAGATAGATAGATAAAGAGAGAGAGAGAGAGAGAGAGAAGAGAGAGAGAGAGAAGAGAGAGAGAAAGAGAAGAGGAAGAAAGAGAATTTATATGTTTCTTTTTAACTGATTTAACCTGAAAAGAAAGAGCAGTGTGCTTAACCCTTTAGTATTCAGATTATTCTGTCAGATGTAATTCTTATTTATTCACATTGTTTTAGATTAATTCTGTATCATCTTACAGCTTCCATATTTCAATGATGTGATAGTATATTTTTAGAATGATATTGTATGGTAGGTGTGAAGGGTCAGAACTGGCATGTTCAAACATAAAACAAACAGAATATCTGGGCTGGATGTAGACAATTTAAATGCTAAAGGGTTGACCCTTTTCTGTTGTAGAGAGAAGTCTGTTCATAAACTTGAAGCTTGGCCCAAATGCAAGCAACAGAGTGGTCTCTGCTACATGATCCCAAGGACCATGAGGTGGTGGTAGTAGTGGTGGTGGTGGTGGTGGTCATTCGGATGCTATTGGTGTTAAAGTAGGTGATGGATTAAGGCTACCACTCACTTGTCACCATAGAATGTGGAATTGTGCAGCAGCCATTAAAAATCCCTTCTTCCTCCCTCCACCCCCACCTCACATGCTCTCCACTCCACAAATGCCACCAACACCACACCATCATAAAAGCTTAGGAGACATTTAAATATAAATATATTTTTTT
>NC_142932.1:44624023-44649023 GCF_046866305.1 Octopus bimaculoides | reverse complement strand
GGGTTGGACGATTTGACTGAGGACTGGTGAAACCGGATGGCAACACCAGGCTCCAGTCTGATTTGGCAGAGTTTCTACAGCTGGATGCCCTTCCTAACGCCAACCACTCAGAGAGTGTAGTGGGTGCTTTTACGTGTCACCCGCACGAAAACGGCCACGCTCGAAATGGTGTCTTTTATGTGCCACCCGCACAAGCCAGTCCAGGGGCACTGGCAACGATCTCGCTCGAAAATCCTACAGGAGCCAGTCAGGCGGTACTGGCAACGGCCACGCTCAAAATGGTGCATCTCATGTGCCACCCGCACAAGAACCAGTCCAGGGGCACTGGCAACGATCTTACTTGGCTTGCCGGGTCTTCTCACGCACAGCCCATTTCCAAAGGTCTCGGTCCGTAGTCATCGCCTCGGTGAGGCCCAATGTACGAAGGTCTTGCCTCACCACCTCAGCCCAGGTCTTCCTGGGCCTACCTCTTCCACGGGTTCCCTCAACTGTTAGGGTGTGGCACTTTTTCACGCAGCTATCCTCCTCCATTCTCACCACATGTCCATACCAGCGCAATCGTCTCTCTTGCACGCCACAACTGATGCTTCTAATGTTCAGCTTTTCTCTCAAGATACTTACACTCTAGAGAAATAAGATTCATTTTATCTAGTTTCAGCTCATGAGCTGTGGCCATGCTGGGGCACTGCCATTTTGCAAAAGATGCTCTCTTTCTTTTTTTTTTTATGAGTTTGTCAAAATCAAAGTTATGCCTGTGATCTTTTGCAACCCTCCTAAACTGGCCATATGCATGTAGTTAATGTTCTGTAAGATGTACTGTGTTTCTCGTAACATTTTTCTTCAATGTTTTGTCCTAGATTTAATTGGGCATGTGTCAAAAAGGTTTGTGAACGAATTTGGGAGATGGAAACTGAAAGAAGCCTGTCATATATGCATGTATGTGTATGTCAGTGCGTTTGCTTACATCTGTGGCCTATACAAGTAACTTGCTGTAAACAAAGTTGTTGTCATTTCTGCCAGCAAATCACATGCAGACTGTGCAACTTTAAAGATGTGTGAAATAAGAGATCCCTAACCTGAAAAACAGGATTAATGATGGGAAAAGCATTTAGGTGTACATGCCTTAATATTACATTCATCTAACCCATGCTAGCATGGAAAAATGGACATAAGACAAACATTGTTAAGAAGTGTGAATCTAAACTGTGAGAGAAAAGCCATTTAGCTATAAAACTATGCCTCAGTATTACATTCCTCTAACCCATACTAACATGGCAAAAATGGATGTAAAACAGACATGGTTAAGAAGTGTGCTCCCCCCACCCCCCCGCATTATGTCTTGAGCTCACTTTCATTGTATGGTACCTTGGGCAAATGTCTTCTATTATAGCTCTAGTTCAACCAAAACCTTGTGAGTTGATTTGGTGCATGGGAACTGACAGAAGTCCATCATTATGTATGTATGTATGTATGTATGTGTGTGTGCGTGTGTGTGTGTGTGTGTGTGTGTGTGTGTGCAAATATATATACTTGCCATCAGAAAAGTCAGAAAATTGAGTCAATGGGTTCCTCACAAACTTACATAGTCTAATGCTCAGCCACGTACAGTGAGCATGACATTCAAAGGCTGGATCAGTCTGAATGGGAAGCTCAGAGTTGTAGAAAGTGTATGGAGAGGAGTATATGAGCCAAAAAATGTTCATGGTGACGAACATTCTGGGAAATCTGCAACCAACAGAACTGAGAAAAATATTGCAGATGTGCGTGCAGCTGTGCGGGAAATTGCCAAATCACCACCCATGTGTTATCAGAGGATGTGAAGATTACTTATGATTCAGTTCAGTCTATTATCACTGTACCACTGAAGATATGGGTATGAGACGCTTGTGTCTGCCAAGTTTGTGCCAAAACTGCTTTCAGCTAACAATGCACCTGCCCATTCAGTACAGCTTGTGCTGCAGTTTTTGGCTGGGCACAGCATTCCCCAAGTCTGACAGACACCGTATTCCCCAGATCTCACCCCTTGCGACTTTTTTCTCTTTTCAAAAATCAAATCTTGCTTGAAAGGAAGAAGATTTCAAGATGTCAAGGAAATCAAAGTGAATGTGATGAGGCAGCTGCTGATTATCCCAGAAAACTAGTTCCAAAAACCTCACCAATGGAAACAGTGCTGGATTAAGTGTGTGGCTTCCAAAGGGGTTACTTTTAAAGAAGATTAAATGCCAAATTGTAGTTTTATTTTTATAGCACCTGTCCGGATACTTATTGATCAGACCTCATATTTATGTATGTGTGTATGTCTGTATGTATGTATGTATGTATGCATGCATGTATGTATGTATTTATGCATGTATGCATGTATGTGTGTGTACATGCATGTATGTATGTGTACATGCATGTATGTATGTGTATGTATATATGTGTGCATGTCTTTATGTCTGTCCCTACTACTCTTTGGAAACGTGTTGGTTTTTTTTTTTTTACATACCTGTAACTTATCCAGTTTGACCTAAAAGATTTAGAAAATAGCACCAAGCTTAAAAAAACAACTGTTGGAATTTATTGAATCCTTCAAGGTAGTGCCCCAGTATAATTGCAGTCCAATGACTGAAACCAGTGAAAGACATATATGACAGGCATCCATACAAACTCCTTCTACCAATCATTGATTAATTCTAGACTACAGCAGAATACACTTAACCCTCTAGCAATCACTTAACCCTCTAGCAATCACTTAACCCTCTAGCATTACTCTGTCAAGAGTAATGCTTATTCATTCGCATTGTTTAATCATGAATTATCTCTTAACTTCAAGATTTCAATCATCATCATCATTTAACGTCCATTTTACATACTGGCTTGGGTTAAATGGTTTAACCAGGACTGGTAAGCTGAATAACTGCCCCACATTCCAGTTGTCTGTTTTGGCTCAGTTTCTATGGCTGGATGCCCTTTCTAATGCGAACCACTTTACATTATTATTTATTTTTAGAATGACATTGTAGGGTAGTGTAGGTAGGAGAGGCCTGATCTGATCAGCTCAAACATAAAACAAGTTGGACATTTGGGTCGGGTATATCTGGTTTAAATTCTAATAGGCTGAGCCTAAAATCACATGACTGCCAAAAATGTTTCTTAACCAGAAAGCCATGCCAAATCAATCTTGAATAATAATTTCTCTATTTTATCAATAACACTTTTACAAAGCCAATGGCACTATCTCATGGCCTTCGTAAGCCTTCCAAGTAAAATTGATGTGGGTTGCGAAAAGTATTAGAATCTGCTGATCAATGACTGCAGAAAGCACAAAGGAGTGTTGTTACTAGTTCAAATGTGCTTGGAACATATTTGAACCTATAAGAAAGCCATTCACTGTGTTTAGTCATGGTGAAAATTTGTTGTAGCCAAATCGTGTAAATACAGCTAAATTAGCTCACAGCACCACCTGCCCAGACTGTGAGACGCAAGTAATTTGAAGTGGTTATCTCCTCTTCAGTCACAGAAATCACACAGGGTGCATAACAAGTTGGTAAGAGTGATTGTCTCTCTTGTGATATTTCAGTCATCATACAATGACTGGTAGTACTAAACAGCAGCTCACTGTAAACAAATTACAGGGTAGCAGTAGTTCCCAAACTTCTTTGGGCTGCCACCCCCTTGACACCCAGATCACATTCCTAGCGCCCCCACCCCAACTAACCATCACAAAAATAGACGTCTTTCTGAAGCAAATTCAAAGCAACTGTATTTCACAAATAAAACTTAGCCTAATGAACCCATTATTTTGTAGTTTTTGCATGAATCACTACCCCATTATCACCCCACTTTTCTTCAAAACCCCTTTGGAACTTTCCACCACCCCCAGGTCAATACCTGGGGGTGGTGGAAAGTACTGCCCACTTTGTGAACCACTACTATAGAGGAACATGGACTATGATAGTAAAGATAGAGAAGGTACAGAGCAGACACAGCATGACTATCGTTCAGAATTTAAATATGGTGTGTGAACTTTTGTCAGTGGAGCAGATATCACTGTGTAGCATGATTTTTGTCCTTACTTAGCAACTGTTATTTTCTATTTGCTTACCTCCAACTTATCTTCAAACTTAGCTTTTGTAACATTTATTCTTCAAACTTTGCTTTCGTAACATTTATTCAAACCACAAATAATCCCTCTCAACACATAGCTATAATGCTTCCTCCCACTACTCCTGCTCATGATCAGAGATGTACTTTTTGTCAGCCACGAAGGGACATGCTCAAGTGGTTAAGGTCAAGCAATTGACAAGTAAATCTGGGTATTGAGCAGAATATTTGCTCTAATGATACTTCTGTTTCAGCAACTCAGCACTGAATCTGTCTGAAATGTAATGGAAAACATTGATGCCCAGGTCAAAAAAGCAAAGTTTGAAGGGAATAATAGTAATTTCCTTTGAATTCTAGATAGAAGCAAAAAAACAAATAACACTTTCTGACCAAAGACAGAAAAGAAAAAGAAAAATTTTGTTACACAGTGTAATCTGTGGGCTAGAATAATTATGGGTTTAGCTTAGGAAACAAAATTGCATGACATTCCTTCTTTCCCAGTAATAACACCTTAAGAGAATGCATAATGCAGAGTGAACAGGAATTGAAACTGTTGCATAAGATGATCTCAGTAGGAGGATAAGAATAATTTCTCTTTGGCACTGTCCACATGAAGCTGAATAATAGTAAATTTGTAAAACCATTATGATAAGTTGATTGATAAAAATTTAGCATGATAGATAGATTTGTGCACAGATAAATGTATGTGTACATACATACATACATACATACATACATACATACATATATATATATATATATATATATATATATATATATATACACGCACACACACATATATGTATGTATATATATGTGTGTGTGTATATATATGTACATATATATATATATATATATGTATGTATATTTATACATATATATATATATATATATATATTCACGCACACACACACATATGTAGATGCATAGATACATACATGCATGTGCACATACGCACACATACATTTAAATTAAGAAATTGATATATAGGTGGCTGGATAGATAGGTGGACCAATAAACAGTCAGACAGATAATCACATACATAGATACTTAGTAGTTTAAAACATTATCGTGAGATTATGAAAAAAAAAAATTGAAAATTCAATTTTAATTTATGACAACAGAAAATGATGTATTGCTGTAATTTATATTTTTGTCAGATTGTTTTACATACACACGCAAAAACAAAACATGGATACAAACACATACATACATACATACATATACACTTATGTATACATATATACATATGCATACTATATATATATATATATATATAGATAGATAGATGGAGATGAAGATATAGATATATGTAACATAAATAAGCCTACCAACATAATGTATATATGTATATACACACACACACACGCACACATATATATATACACACACAAATGAACACAGTTATGTGTGTATATGATTGCATGTACAATATACATGAAATCTAATTGTTTATTTATTCATTATTTTCTTGTTTTTTCGCTTTTAATCTCATTAATATATTTTTACCCATTCCATACCCACTTCACCAAACTAAAGTTTATTAAAGTGATTAGAGCCACTTAAAATTTCAGTATAAATACAGTTGCTGAAGCTATCAATTTTCTCTTGGAGATTTTCCAGACAAATTTAGTGAAATTATTTTATCTGACTATTTAACTTATATGTGTTTGTATATACATGTATACAAATACATCATTATCAACGTCATCATCATCATCATTATCATCATCATCATTTTTTTTTTTATCTACTTTTTATTTTGGTATTCGTTAGATGATGAGTCTACATGGACTGAGTCATTTCTTATTTGAAGTTACTCTTCTCATAGACGGGTTAGGTACCATGTTTTGCTTAAAATGTTCCAATTTTTGGCATATTTTTGACCTCTGAATAAGCCTTTCCTATTGGTAATCAATTTATAGAGCATTCACTTGGTGCTTTTATTGTAAAACCAGCAACAGGGATGCTTTCATGTTCTCAGCAAAATAAAAGAGTATTCCCTACTATATGTACATACATTCCTATATGCATACATATGCAGTGCTCCAACATGGCCACAGTCAAATGACTGAGACAAGTAAAAGAGAAAAGAGAAAGAAATATAACACATATATATATATATATGTGTATGTATGTATGTGTGTGTGTGGGTATGTGTGTATGCGTGTGTACATGTGTGTGTGTGCGTGTGTACATGTGTGTGTATGTGCCTTAGTGTTTGGCCCCCAACCATTGCTTGACAACCTGTGTTGGTTTGTTTATGTCCTTATAACTTAGCAGCTTTTCAAAAGAGACTAATAGTACAAGTGTTAAAAGCAAAATAAGCACTGAAATTGATTTCTTTGACTAACACATACAAGGGACCCCCACCACCCCTTTTCACCAGCATGGCTGCAGTTCAGTGACCGAAACAAATAAAACATACATATTTCAAGTGACCTATAAATATAACGGCTTCAAATTTTGGTAAAGGCTAGCAATATCAGCGGAGGGAGCTAAGTCAATAACTTCAACCCCACCAGTACTTGACTGGTATTTACTTTATCAACTCTGACAGGAGGAAAGCCAAAGTCAACCTCAGCAGAATTTGAATTCAGAACATAAGGAAGGATGAGGTACCACTAAGCATTTTGCCTAGTGTGCTACCAATTCTGCCAGCTCACTATTTTAGTGACATATAAACATAATATCAAATATGTATAACAAATACTTACTTTACTACACAGGATAAACTTATACTATAGCCACTTGCCTTGTTATTGAAGACAGAACTAATATTTTAACTCCATAAGAAAGTGGTTGAGTGTAGTGTCAGGTTAAACTTGAAGTCCCACCCAACAAATATTTTATAATAACTTGGTGCTGTCCTCTGTATCAAGTACCCCCTCAGTCTGTAAATATTTATTTCTTTATTGCTTACAGGGGGCTAAACATAGAGGGGCCAACAAAGACAGACAAAGACAGGCAGATTAAGTCGATTGCATCGACCCCAGTGCATAGTTGGTACTTATTTAATCGACCCCAAAAGGATGAAAGGCAAAGTCAACCGCAGCAGAATTTGAACTCAGAACATAATAGCAGATGAAATACCGCTAAGCATTTCTCCCAGCATGCTAATGATTCTGCCAGCTCACCACCCGAGTCTGGAATATTCAGCTGATATTCTTACATTTGATTTAAATTAAAAACCTTGATTTAACATATGTATAATTTTTCTTTGAGTTTTATTGAAGTTTTGGGGAGAGCTCAAAGTGGTCACTAACAAAGTCACAAGACTCTTTGAGTTAAGGAACTTCCCGGTGTTTGTAAATATTTAGCAGAATTGGTGTGTTGGTTGAACTGTCGTTGCATACACCTGAGTATGTGAATCCATTCATATTAGAATCTCAGATGGAAAATTTGGGGAATGTCTTAGAAATCTTCACTATTCTTTTATTCTTTTACTTGTTCCAGTGATTTGACTGTGGCCATGCTGGAGCACTGCTTTTAGTCGAACAAATCAACCTCAGGACTTATTCTTTGTAAGCCTAGTACTTATTCTATCAGTCTCTTTTGCTGAACAACTAAGTTACAGGGATGTTAAACACGCCAGCATCAGTTGTCAAGCGATGGTGTGGGGACAAACACAGACACAAACACAAACACATACACACACACATATATATATACATACATATATATATATATATATATATATATATATATATATATATATATATATATATATATATATATATATACTGACCGAGACCTTTGGAAATGTGCTGTGTGTGAGAAGACCCGGCAAGCCAAGTGAGATCGTTGCCAGTGCCCCTGGACTGGCTCTTGTGCGGGTGGCACATAAGATGCACCATTTTGAGCATGGCCGTTGTCAGTACCGCCTGACTGGCCTTCATAGGATTTTCGAGCGAGATCGTTGCCAGTGCCCTTGGACTGGCTCTTCTGCAGGTGGCACATAAAAGACACCATTTTGAGCGTGGCCGTTGTCAGTACCGCCTGACTGACCTTCGTGCGGGTGACACGTAAAAGCACCCACTACACTCTCTGAGTGGTTGGCGTTAGGAAGGGCATCCAGTTGTAGACACTCTGCCAAATTAGATTGGAGCCTGGTGTTGCCATCCGGTTTCACCAGTCTTCAGTCAAATCGTCCAGCCCATGCTAGCATGGAAAGCGGACGTTAAACGATGATGATGATGATATATATATTCCTGAAAAAAGAATTTCTAACTTCCGGTCAGCCATTATTAGCCATTATTATGATTGACCGTTGACTGAACACTTCAATTTTTTTTCTCCGTGTTTTTCTCCTTGTCTCCATATTCTTTCTGTTAAAGAGCATAGCTCGAAACGTCAAAGACTTTCCGTATTCCTGAGCGTCATACTAATACATCCTTTTGTTATTTACACCACCTGTCCTCGTCTGTTGTTGTTTTTTCGTACATTCTCCCCCCTATACATATATATACGATGGGCTTCTTTCAGTTTCCACCTACCAAATCCACTCACAAGGCTTTGGTCGGCCCGAGGCTATAGTAGAAGACACTTGCCCAACTTGCCATGCAGTGGGACTGAACCCGGAACCATGTGGTTAGTAAACAAACTACTTACCACACAGCCATCACAAATATATTGGATTTGGAGAATCTGCATCAGTTTCTTTTACTCCTTCTCCAAGAAACCGAATATTTCTAAGTTTTTGTGGAAATTTGCTGGTACATAACCTAATGCACTTATAATGTTAGGTACAAAGGAACAATGTACGAACATCCCTTCACTCTTCCTCTTAATTTTTAGGGTTAATTTTTTGATTGGCCACCTTCCTGGTGGCAAGGCTGTAAAGAAATGGAAATTTTCTTCATTTATTGTATAAGTATTCATCTTTTGCATTGTAAGTACATTTTACAAATTTTGAAGGTTCCAGACATCATGGTCATTTCTAGCTTATGAATTTAGAAGCTAAATTCTTTCTCCACAAATCCAAGTTCAGTTAAACATTAGTCCAGGCAGGTATGCAACTGAATGAGTATTTTCTGTGTGTGTATGTGTGCATGCATGTGTACATATATGTACATATGTGTGGGTGCTTTTTTTAGAGAGTGTAAAAGCACCCACTACACTCTCTGAGTGGTTGGCGTTAGGAAGGGCATCCAGCTGTAGAAACTCTGCCAGATCAGATTGGAGTCTGGTGTAGCCATCTGGTTCACCAGTTTTCAGTCAAATCGTCCAACCCATGCTAGAATGGAAAGCGTACGTTAAACGATGATGATGATGCATGTGTGTGTGTCTGTTTGTATGTATGTATTTGATGAAAAGAAGGGGAAAACAATAATGTTACAATATGTCCTCATCTAACCCATGCTAGCATGGAAAGACGGATGTAAACTCAACAAAATAACAGATAAGTGTGTGTGTGTGTGCATGTGTGTTTTTGTGTGTGCATGCATGGGTGTAGTGTTTTATGTGTGTGTCATTGAATCCACTAAATACTTCACAGAAAAAATGGAAAAAGTTTATATTAAAATATCTAAAATCAAAGCCAGAAAGTCTAAATAATTGACCAATATTATCAGAATAAAACTCAAAATACTATTCCACCAACGCCGTTACTGTCACAAAACCATCACCACCACCACGACCACCACCACCACACATGCATACTTAAATATAGTAAACTCAACTAAATAACTTAACAAAGCCAAATGTATAAATATGAATAAATATCAATACATAAATAAGCTTACTAAACAAATAAGAATAAATAAAATTATCCTATCAAAATGTTTGCTCTGATTGGTGGTGGTGGTGGTGGCAGCAGCAGTGGCGGCGGGAACTCAGTGTCGGTTGTTGGTACCGGAGGTAAATGGTGCTATAATGCATTAATTCATATATGATATCGACAAATGAAATTATGACAAACTTTTTGAAAAACCTTTCCATCAGTCGAGGTTTCTTTCCCCCTTCATAAAAGATTATGACAAATTATTTCAATTCCTCCTCTGTTTTGAGGTTGGAAAAAAAAAAAAATGATCACACATACACATATATATGTGCATATATATAAATATATATATATATAAATATATATATATTTATATATATATATATATATATATATACATATATATATATATATATATATATATATATATATGCATGCATATATAAATATATATGTATATATATATGTGTATATAAATATATATATATATATATATATATATATATATATATATATATATATATATATATATATATATGTATGTATGTATGTATGTATGTATGTATGTAAGTGAAAAGAAAGAAAGAATTATGAACGGAATAAATAAAAGAATTAAGTTAAATTAAATTAAATTTCAATATAAGAAAAAAAAAAAGAAAATTTGTAAATGGAAATCCAAACACAATAAAGTATAAAAGTCAATAAATAAAAAAATAAATAATTAACTAAATATATTTAATAAATATAAAAGTTTCAAAATGAAAATTAAATACAAGTGTTTCAAAATTTCATAAATATAGCATTTGAGTGTATATGTGTATATACATGTGCACACACATACACAGACACACATATATGCGCACACACATGCACACACACACATATTTGTGTATTTATATGTGTGTGAGTGTATGTTTATATATATTTGTATACACATATATATATATATTAATAAACCCTTTTTCGAAATTTTTATCTTTAATACCAAGCTGTGAAAATTCACTGTTTAAATACATGATTTATTATGTATAACGTTTTATTCTTTTTATCATCATCATCATCATCATCACATCGTCATCATCACCATTACCATCATCATTATTATTATTATTATTATTATTATTACCATCATCATCATCATCATCGTTATTATTGTTGTTGCTGTTGTTGCTTGTCTGTTGTGTGTATGTGTCTGTCGTGGAGTTGTATATGCATCTATGTGAGCATGTGTGTTTATTTGTTGTCCTTCTAACCTGCATTAAATATACTTAAGATATCGCAATGTTAACGATAAAAACAACAACAACAGCAACAACATCAACAACTGCAGCAATAACAACAAAATAAAATAAACAAACAAATATAAAGGAATAAATCATAAAATAAAATAAGCTGTACATTTTAAAATTGCATGTCACTTTTATTGATGTAGATTCTCTCTCCCTTGTCCCCCTTCTCTCTCTCTCTCTCTCTCTCTCTCTCTTTCTTACTCTGTCTACCTCTGTCTCATGCTTTCTAATTTTCTTTTACTTTCACTTTCATTTTCCTTTTTCTTCTGACTCTTTTTCCTTCACTTTTCTTTTTCCTGTTCTTTCACGCACAATGTCTTTTATCTTTCTTTGAGTTAGACTACATGCATTGTCAAACACACACACGTCTGTCCATTCCCTCCCTCTCTCTCTCTCTCTCTCTCTCTCTTACACACACTCTCCCCTTCTCTCTCTATTTTTCTCTCTGTCTCTTTCTTTGTCTCTCTCTCTCTCTCCTTGCTTTTGACACACATATGCACATACATGCAATTGCAGTTGCATTCCTCTTACAATCTCCCCCTCTGCTACACACAAACACAGGTAGCTATATATATATATATATATGCACACCTGCTTTCACATATGCATTCATTCACATGCACCCATACCTTCACACACATGCACACACACACACACACACACACACACACACTCACATACACATACATATTTTTCCTCTTTCTCATATTCACACCATCGGGCAAGCATATGCACACATACAAATACTTAAACACGCATACACGCATACATGCTTTCATTCTTCCTTAGTTCCTCTCACTCCTCGTTTTTTTACACATACAAATTTGCATGCATATGCACATAAAATACTAATTCTCTCTAAACTCACATATGCAAACACACACACACACACACATACATACAGACATAGATACACAGAACATTTGAACACTTTACCCCTTCCTTTAACACCACCACCCGCTTCTGCATCCCAGTTGTCCCACTCTCTTACCTTCTCTGTTCTATACAATACCATATTTCGTAAGTCTTTAAATTGAATAATCCTAATTCTTTGTCGCTTAGATCAAAACGCAAATAAATTCTAATGCCTCAGAAATAGCAGAAAGTAGAAAGAGAGAGAGAGAGAGAGAGAGAGAGAGAGAGAGAGAGAGAGAGAGAGAGAGAGAGAGAACAGAGAGAAAGACAAACAGAAATGATTTTCAGATCTATTAAAATGATAACCAGCCAGGCAGCCAGCCAACCAGCCTAGCTTATGAAACCAGTGGATCTGTATGTTACTTTTAGTGCAAAAAACTGCTTCCATACACCTCTTAAATTATCCCTTACCATCTTGAAAATAAAGGGCTACTTTGGATAACGTGGTCCTAGATCAACAGTGTCCAAGAGAAGAACTTTGCTGTTGTAAGCATCACACATGGTCTTTTTGATAGAATGCACCCATAACTAAAAAACTCTAACTGTTATTTGCCAGCAAATATTGTTTAGTTGGTAGTATTACCATGCTTTCACTAATTGCTTTAGGTAGCTGTACCACCCTTGAGCCCACAAAAATACCTGGGATGTGACTGACGGAGAGAGAGCAGAGGGCTGCATCAGCACTTGGCTGGTACAGTACTCATTTACACTTAGCCTTAAACTAACATGAAATGAAGTGCTTTGGTCAAGTACGCAACATCCTACCTAGTCCAAAAATTGAACCTATGATATTATAATTATGAGAGACAAATACCCTCACCGTCAGGCCACATACTGTCACATAAGAACGTTTGCGTATCAATTGTTATTTAGAATATATAGCAAAGTTAGAAATATGTGTTTAGGTGCAGGCGTGGTTATAGGGTAAGATGTTTGCTTCCCAATCACAAACCACATGGCTCTAGATTTAGTCCCATGTGTGTGTGTCTGATCAATAGGTATCCAGACTGTGTGTGTGTCTGATCAATAGGTATCCAGAATGTGTGTGTGTCTGATCAATAGGTATCCAGACTGTTGCCATACTAACAAAGCTGAAGCAAGCAGAACAAAGCTGCTTGTCAAAGATTGACCTTGAACTCTGCTGTGCATGCGCATTAAGTTTTAACATTCTAGTTCACTTCTGCTGTTTATAGTAGTGCTTGGAAGGAAGGTGTGTAGTGTGTGATCATCACATTGACCATGACAGAGAAAGTTGTCATGGCAATACCTGCTCAGAGGCTTGTACAAAGTTGCAGAAAGTATATGGAGAGGAGTGTATGAGCCACACACAAGTATGCGAGTGGTTCAGGCATTTCCAAGATGGCCAAAAGAATATCGATATTGATAAACACTCTAGGAGACCCATAACCAGCAGAACTGAGAAAAAACATTGCAGATGTTTTTCTTAGTTATCAGAGAGTTATCAGAGGATGTGCAGGTTTGTTACATTTCAGTTCAGTCCATTATCACTGAAGATTTGGGTATGAGATCTGTGTCTGCCAAGTTTGTGCCAAAACAGCTTTCAGCTGACCAAAAATACACTCGGATTTCAGTTGCACAAGATCTCCTTGATTGTGTCGAGAACCATGAAACCTTTTGAAAAATTTGCATAGACCCCTCAGCAGGTATTGCCAAGCCTTTGGCAAAACTTGATGCAGATTCTCTCCTAACTTTCTCTGTCATGGTCAATGCAACAATCACACGCTACACACCTTCTTTCCAAGCACTGCTGTTAGCAGCTGAAGTGAGCTAGAACATTAAAACTTAGTGCACATGCACCAGCAGAGTTCAAGGTCAATCTGTGCTAAGTGCTTCACTTTGTAAGCTTTAGCTTCGTTACTGTGGCAACAGTCTGGATACTTATTGATCACACCGTATGTGTGTGTGTGTCTTTGACTGTACTTGTCCCCTATCACAGCTCCACGACCAGTTTTGGTGCGTTTACATCCTCATAACATAGTGGTTTGGCAAAAGAGACCAAAAGAATAAGTACCAAACTTTAAAGAACAAAAGTACTGGAGTTCATTTGTCCTACTAAAATCTTTTAAGGCACTGCCCCAACATGGCTACAGTCTAATGACTGAAACAGATAAAAGATAAGATACCTATACAGCCTTGACACACTAGTCTCTCATATGCATTGAAGATATGAGTGAGCTGTAAGAGAAAACATTACATATTCTCAAATTCGACTGAGGTCGACTTTGCCTTTCATTCTTTCAGGGTCGATAAATTAAGTACCAGCTGCATACTAGGATTGATCGAATCAACTGGCCCCCTCCCCGAAAATTCTGAGACTTGCGTCTAGAGTAGACCTCAGAGGTCACTCCCGTTTACCATTACCAACACCGTCACTACTACTACTACTACTACTGCCAACAATTCAAGTCAATGCACTAGACCGCCATTATGTCCCCACACAAAAAAAAAACCACTCCCACGTGGACTATGTTGACACCAGTAAGAAACAATTATGAACTTTTCTTTTAATTGCATTTATTAAAAAAAGTATGTATTTTTGATAAGCTTTGTTTTTTCAAGAACCAAAACATGTAAAATATCTCTGAGACAGTTATAAATTAAAATTTATTTTATATAGTGGCGTTTTCAAACTTCTTTTTTATAAATATATACCCACTCATATGCCACCTACACTTTTTATCTATCTATCTATCTATCTATCTATCTATCTATCTATCTATCTATCTATCTATCTATCTATCTATCTATCTATCTATCTATCTATCTATCTATCTATATATATATATATATATATATATATATATAGATAGATAGATATAGATAGATAGATAGATACATAGATAGATAGATAGATAAAACTTATTTGGAAAAGGATGCGTGGCATTCAGTCATATAATGATATAAATAATATATAAATATATGCATATATACATACATATATGTACATACCTACATATATATGTATATATACATGCATATATGGGTACAGGACATCAAAAAACTGTTAAACACAATGTTTTCATTTCTCATTGTATTTAACGGTTTTTTTATGTCCTGTACCCATATATGCATGTATATATACATATATATATGTAGGTATGTACATATATGTATGTATATATGCATATATTTATATATTATTTATATTATTATTATTATTATTATTAGTATTATATATATATATATATATATATATATATATAAACAAAAGAAAAAGGAACAAAACACTTAAAAGACTTTGGAAAATAACTGACCTGACAAATGTACCTTTTCATATCTACATATCTGTCTAATTTTCTTTCTATACAATTAGATTTCTCATCAATATATGTATTGTTTTGTTTGTGGATAATTATTATGAATAATTATCAATACATCTCATCTAATTATCCATCAATCTGTATGTTTGTTTAACCATCTATCTACTTATCTGTCTGTCAGTTCATCTCATGCATGTATGTATGTTTGCATGTATGTATGTCTGTGTTTATGTATGTATGTATCTATCTATCTATCTATCTATCTATGTCTCTCTCTCTCTTCCTCTTTCTCTTTCCCTTTCTCTGTCTATGTCTCTATCTATCTATCCATCTATCTATCAATCTATCTACCTTTCTCTTTCTCTCGCTCTATCTATCTATCTATCTATCTATCTATCTATCTATCTATCTATCTATCTATCTGCCTATCTATCTATCTATCAGTTTGCATATTTAGCCTGTTCTATCTATCTGTCTGTCTGTCTGTCTGCTTAACCAACCACCCACCTGCCTACCTACCCATCTCTCTCTTTCTCTTTACTCACCTATATACTCCTGACCTACTATCATCTATCTATCATATAAGTCTGTTTCCCTTACACTGTTTCCCTAATTCTGTCCTACTTCTTTTTTCCATTTATGTTTTTATTTCTGTTGGCTTGATTGATTGTTTTGAAGGGTTTTTTTGCTGAAATTTTGTTTTATTTAATTCCACCCCTCCTTTTACTTTTTAAAGATATTTTCCTTACCCTTCCTTACTAATTTAACATGATATCCCGTAATTAAAACTGATCTCTTAAGACTTAAGATATTGATATTTATGTATAATTATCAAACCTTATAGATATGGTTTCAAAAAGATTTATTATATCAATTTTAAAGTAATTAGTAATGCTATCTCATTCAGGTGATTTATAATTATTTATTTTTGTACTTCAATTACATGTAATTACAAATATTTATATTATAGATACTGAGGTGTATGTCTTAGTGCCAAAGTGGAATTTTGGGATAAAATGTAATTTTTATGAAGGAACTCATCTGGAAACTAGAGCACCGATACTTTCAGACATAATTTTTTATATGCATGCATACAAGAACACATGCACACACACACACACGCACGTGCATGCACACACACACACACACACACACATGCACACATGCATAAGTGCAAGCATGATTGTGTGTAAAAGAAATTAACTTGGTACTCACTTGTGGTTTTTAGATTCTATTACTGTGGGCCTGGGTCTTCTACCATCACCATGAACTGATAAATGCTTTGTGAATAAAACAGGCAAACAGAAAATGTATGGAAGCCCTTCATATATAAGTTCATTTGACGAGCCTATGAAATTTTGAATTACATGGAGCCAAATCAAACCATTATTATATATATATATATATATATATATATATATATATATATATATATATATATATGTATAATATACAATACACACACACACATGCACATACATATATATGTGTGATTGCATTTATGTACATGTGCATGAATATTTTTATGGTTTCAAATTCTAGCTCAAGGCCACCAATATCAGAGGTGTGGGCTAAGTTGATTAAATTCACCCCAGTGCTCACCTGGTACTTATTTTATGAAGCCTGAAAGGATAAAAGAAAATGTTGATTCCACCAGCATTTGAACCTAGAATGTAAAGATGAATGAAATGCTGCTAAGCATTTTGCCCAGCACGCTAGCAGTTCTGCCAACTTGCTACTTTAAGAAAGTTAACCTCAGTGAGATTTGAACTCAGAATGTTAGGAGCTGGAAGAAATACAGCTAAGCATGTTGACTGATGTGCTAATGACTGTGCCAGTCAAATAGCTGCTTTTCAAATTTTGGCACAAGGCCAGCTAGTTCAGGAAGTACATGAATCAATTGGTACTTATTTTATCAACTCCAAAAGAATAAAAGACAAAGTCGACCTTGGTGGAATTTGAACTCAAAGCATAAAAAAGGAATGAAATGCCACTGAGCATTTTGCCCGGTGTGGTAGTGATTCTGCCAGCACCAGCACCAGTTTGTTGCCTTGATGTGGGCATGGATATTGACATTTCTCTGTCTTCAGATGTGACCATTTGCACAAAAGAACCATCATGTCATGTTTACATTCCCTGTGAACATTATGTCTCCCATAGCTATGTGTAGAGGTGTGTGGTTTAGTGGTTAGGGTATTGGACTCCTGATTATAAGATTGTGATTTCAATTCCTGGACTGGGCGTCACATTTTGTTCTTGAGCAAAACACTTTATTTCATGTTGTTCCAGTTCACTCAGCTGACAAAAATGAGTAATCCTGTAATGGACTGGTATCCCATCCAGGTGCAGAATATATACACCATGAAACTGGGAAACTGACCCTTGTGGATCAGCATAACTCAAGAGGGTAACATTACTTTATCTATAGCTATGTGTTTTTAATGTTTAGTGAAGTACAATCAGTTAAATGTTGTTGACAGGAAGAACATCCAGCTGTAAAGTTGTGCCTCAAATAAGTATTCATCCAAATCATACCAGCAAGGAGAAATGGTCATGCAAATAAACTAACAAATGAACGCACAAACATATGTGTATGTGTGTGTGTGTGTGTGTGTGTGTGTGTGTGTGTGTGTGTGTGTTTTGGTTTTGTTGTTGTGTGTACCTTTGTTTTGCTCGACATTATATGTGTAACTGAACATCACCATCACAAATGCAATATTGATCCCTTCTAGTCTCCCATGGAAACTTATCTGGCCATGGCAAACATTAGCTTACTTGTAAACAGGTAAGGGTTGGTCACAAGAAGAGCATTCAGTCGTAGAAAATCTGCCTCAACTGTTTCTGTTCTGGCCCATCAAAGCATGGTAAAGTAGATGCTAAATTATGATGTTGATGATGATGATGTGTTGTGTGTGTGTGTGTGTCTGTGTGCGTTCCATACATTGATAAGTGCCAATGCATGAAACTCTAGGCCCTTGAGTCACTCTGTTACTTCTGATGATAATGAATAAAAAATGCATGTATACTCATATTTTTAACTTTACTTTCTTTTATTTTCCTGTCCAAAGCTATATATATATATAATTGTCTATCTATTTATCTATCTATCTATCTATCTATCACTCCATGCATACATACATGCATACATACATAAACACACACATGCATACATGCATACATACACATATGTCATTCTTATCTCAGAAAATGATGATGTAAGAGTCATATTTCTGTGTTTCAGATACAAATTCAAACAATCAAAAAATTCATCAGACACAAAGGAAATCCTACTTCAGTATTACTGAAGCAGATTTCATATGTATGATTATGAAAAAAAAAAAGAAAAAAAATCTTTGGTGTGATAATCATTATCTCCTAGCATCCCAGAATAGCATCATAAATAACCTAATTTATATCAACATAGAATCACAATGTATGTATATTATTTCAAGATTGTACATAAGCAGAAAAGTGAATCTAATTTAGATAGTATAAATATATATGTTGTACACTATCCATTTTTTTAACAAATAATTTGAGATTAAAAATGAATGACAAATCCTTTGACAATATCTTCTATACATTATTTAACTGGATATTATATATATATATATATATATATATATATATATATATATATATATATATATATATATATATATATATATATATATATATATATATATATACACACATACATACATATATATATATATACACATACATACATATATATATATATATATATATATATATATATATATATATATATATATATATATATATATATATATATATATATATATATATATATATATATGTATGTATGCATGTATACACACACATACATACATACATACATACATATGTACATACATAGGCTGTCTGGATATTATGGAGATGTTAGAGGTGAGTATGTGTAGTGTTAAGAAATGGTGAGACCACATAGAAATAGAGAGTGTGAGGTAGGTCAGCCGATGGGGGAAGGCGTTGTGAAATGTGTCTAAAGAAATAAATGGCGATAATGGAATATAAACTAGTAAAGAAACACAGGAAGAGAGAAAGGGAGAAAGAGAAATAGGCAGATACTGTCAATATTAATATGTGTGTATGTGAGAGAGAGAGAGAGAGAGAGAGAGGAAGGAAGATAAAGAATGACAGATCATACACTATTCCTGAGAAGAGAGTGAGAGAGAGAGAGAGAGGGAAGGAAAGAGACTGTGTGTGTGTTTTTATATAAAATAAAACTGATTTAAGGAAAATATTGAGAAAGGAAAAGAAAACAATGGTGGTCCTTTGTTAACAGGGAAGCACAGTGGCCCTTAAAATGTTGTACATATATACATACATTCACACACATACACACACACATGTTTACATATATATATATATAAACATCTGCATGTGCTTCTGTTTGTGTGTGTATGTGTGTGTGTATGACAGTAGAGGTTAAGATGACAATGGAAGGGAGAAAGGCTTGGAAGTGTTTCCACAGGAAGTTGTTGTGGTTCAACCCATAATCAAATTGTACCACAAACCTGAGAAATGTGTAACTCAACCAAAAGCACGTGCTTATGCAGGAATCCTGACACATGTCCACAACACTGTAATACAGAAGTGATAATATACGAGACAGAGGTACTCTTTGTAGATTCATCATAGTAGAAATACATAAACATTATATAGGCATCACAAATGGAAAATTCTATCGAAGATTTTATAACCATATATCTTTTTATAAATATATACGTAAAAAGAACACAAAAGTTGCCAACCACAACTGAAATTTAAATGAAACGTTTTTGGGTTATAGTATTAAGTAAAAAATTTTGGACAGATCCTGATCCTAATGAATTAGAAATAAAAGGTGTAACTGAGCACAGTAGGTCTTTATAACCTTCATTGAGAAGATGTGTATTTAAATGCTAGATCAGAGATAATCAATAAATGCAAACACTTTAGAAAGCAGGTAATATGCAACAGGGAAATTCCACATTCACCCGGCTAAAATCACATATATGCACAGGTACAAGATATTGCTTTAACTTAGCTTTACTTTGCTCCCGAGTTTACACCTATTCCTTTACTCTGCACCCGAGTTTACACCTATTCCTTTACTCTTTTACTTTCTTTTATTCTTTTACTTGTTTCAGTCATTTGAATGTGGCTGTGCTGGAGCACCACCTTTAGTCGAACAAATCGACTCCAGGACTTATTCTTTGTAAGCCTAGTACTTATTCTATCTGCCTCTTTTGCCACACACCAGCATTGGTTGTCAAGCGATGTCGGGGGGGACACACATACATACATATATATATATATATATATATATATATACACGATGGTCTTCTTCCAGTTTCCATCTACCAACTCCATTCACAAGACTTTGGTCAACCCGAGGCTATAGTGGAAGACACTTGCCCAAGGTGCCACGCAGTGGGACTGAACCCGGAACCATATGGTTGGTAAGCAATCTACTTACCACACAGCTACTCATGCACCTATTATTAACCTACTTTATTTTAAGATTTAGCTTACTTTACTAAACAACCTTCTCTAATTTTATTTTTCTCTCCACAACCATATCCTATGGATGGAGATTAATTTCTTTGATCAAACTTTTTTCTCTTTCCCATCAAATTCTATCATGTATGCACACACACACACACATGCACACACACAGCTCTGTGTTTAAGATGTTTATTTGCAACCTAGTGGTTTCAGGTTCAGTCCCACTACAAAATACTTTGGGTAAATGTTTTCTGCTATAGTCTTGAGACAAGTAATAGCATGTAAGCAAACTTCTTTTGTATGTATTTATGTATGTACGTTTGTGTGTGTGTGTATGCATCTTTGTGCTTGTCCCCTTCCCTCCACCACTTGACAATGGGTGTTAATGTGTTTATATCCCTGTAACTCAGTGGTTCAGTGAAAGAGACCCATAGATTACCCCAACCTGGTACTTTTTTTTTGTCTGATTTTCATGTATGTGCATATGTGGTTGCGTGGTAAGAAGCTTGCTTCCCAACCACATGGTTCCGAGTTCAGTCCCACTGCATGGTACCTTGGGCAAGTGTCTTCTGCTATAGCCTCAGCCGACCAAAGCTTTGTGAGTGGATTTAGTAGATGGAAACTGAAAGAAGCTTGTCATATATATATATATATATATATACGACAGACTTCTTTCAGTTTCCATCTATCAAAAAGGCAGCAAGCTGGCAGAAGCATTAGCGTGCTGGGTGAAATGCTTAGCAGTATTTCGTCTGCTGATATGTTCTGAGTTCAAATTCTGCCGAGGTCAATTTTGCCTTTCATCCTTTTGGGGTCGATAAATAAAGTACCAGTTACATACTGGGGGTCGATGTAATCGACTTAATCCCTTCGTCTGCCCTTGTTTGTCCCTTCTATGTTTAGCCCCTTGTGGGAAATAAAGAAATATATGTATATGTGTGTGTATGCTTGACAACCGATGTTGGTGTGTTTACATCCCCATAACGTAGCAGTGCAGCAAAAGTGACTGATAAAGAATAAGTCCTGGGATCGATTTGTTCAACTAAAGGCAGTGCCCCAGCATGGCCGCAGTCAAATGACTGAAACAAGTAAAAGAAAAGAATAAAAGAATATATATATATATATATATATATATATATCATCTTCGTCATTATCATAATTTAATCTCCATTTTCCATGGGTGCATAATCTGACTGAAGTTAGTAAACCAGAGAGTTACACAAAGCTGCATTTGTCAGTTTTGGCATGGTTTCTACCACTGGGAGCCCTTCCCTAATACCAACCACTTCAAAGAGTGTACTGGCTGCTTTTTATATGGAAACAGCACAGGTGCTTTTAGCATGACACTAGCACAAATGCTTTTCATATGGTACCAGTACAGATGCTTTTTATGTCGTGCCAGCACAGGTACTTTATTTGACACCAGGAGAGGTACTTCTAATATAACACCTGCACACACACACACACACACACACACACACACACACTGACACGCACACACACACACATGTACATATATACAATCAGTTTCTTTCAGTTTTCATCTACTAATTCCACTTAGAAGGCTTTGGGCTATTCGAGGCTATCATAGAGGACACTTACTTGCCTAAGGTGCTATATGGCAGAACTGAACTTGAAATCATGTGGTTGAGAAGCAAACATTTTACCACACAGCCATACCTGCATCTATATATATATATATATATATATATATATATATATATATATATATATATATATATATATATATATATATATATAAAGTGTAGTATATTGCCACTTAAGTGTGGCTGACCCCTAGGGGTGGATGTTACTGTTGCTTTTAGCCCCAGGAGGACATCTCCTCCAGCTGGCTTATTGACACACGACAGTCGTGTGTCGATAAGCCAGCTGGAGGAGATGTCCTCCTGGGGCTAAAAGGAACAGTAACATCCACCCCTAGGGGTCAGCCACACTTAAGTGGCAATATACTACACTTTATCGTGCAGTTACTGTTAATACTTCATTTAGAGAATTAACATTGCTTATATATATATATATATATATATATATATATATATATATATATATATATTTATATATATATATACATACACACACATATGCACTCACACTTGTGCTGATCATGGCATTATGACAGTATGCATACCTGTGCCTGTATGTGTGTGTGTGTAACACAGAGTAAGGGGTGTTTGATTGATTAAAGCAGAATTAAGAATTTCTTGTGCTTACTTCTTGTTGCTTTATGAAACAAAATACAAAAAAAAAAAAACAATACAAAAAATACCCAAAACAAACAGACGAAACAAAATGTTTATTAGTGAAAAATATTTACTGTTATTAATTTGTTTGTTTGCTTTTGAAGGTGGTGAGGGGGTCTCCTTCCCTCCCTTTTTTTATATCGAGATCTTTCATTCTTACAATTTACTTCTCTTTATTATTATTATTATTATTATTATTATTATTATTATTTATTTATTTATTTATTTATTGTGAAAATTACACAAAATGTATTTCTTTCTTGATTTATATATTTTATTTATGTTTTTACTTTGTTTTTTTTTAATTTTAATTTTTCTTTCATATCGTATTTGTCTATAATCTCCATATTATTTTGATCAATGTGTTTAGCTGAATTACGTTCATTATTATTTTGAATAAAAATTAGTACTGCAAGAAAAACTGACATTTTTTAGTCTCTCTCGCTCTTTCCAACTCTCTCTCTCTCTCTCTCTCTCTCTCTCTCTTTATATCTTTGTCTCCCTTTATATCCAATTCCCCTACTTCCTCCTCCACATTTCACATACATTCACTCTCTTTTGTTTTACTGCAACATATAGTTATATGTGTGTGTGTGTGTGTGTGTATGAGTCTGTATACATATATATGTATATATGTATGTATATATATATACATATTTATATGTATATATATGCATATATATATATGTATGTATATGTGTGTATGTATGTATCATACACTCATGTGTATATATATATATATATGTATACACACACACACACACACACACACAAGCACACACGTGTGTGTGTGTGTGTGTGTGTGTTAATATTTTAGCAGGTTTCTGTCTTATATTTAAAATTTTTTGTTTTATTTCTCCTTATTGTGGATAGCAGGTGATGGTAGTGGTGGCGTATGGGGTATTATATGGAAAGAAAGCCATTAATATGAAACAATATGCCTAAAAATGGTTTATCGAAATTTTATGCTTTACCGAAAAACTATCAAGAGAATTAAACAAGAACGGTGGAGTGGGGTAGGTGGGATTGGAGGAAAAAGAAAAAAACACCAGCAGAAAATTAAAAAACTATATGTATAAAAAGACAAGTATAAAAGAAAGAAAGAATATTAACAAGTTTTGAAAAAGTGAATGATTTTTCTGGAAATCAATTTTGTTTTACCCATAAAATGACCATAATTACTTAAAAATAAACTAATAGAATAAGATTTTTTAAAAAATGTATACAATATATATATATAATAAATAAGTGATAATGATGTTGATGACGACGACGATGATGGTAATGATGATGATGACAGTGATGGCATTAATGATGATAATGATGCTACAATGATCTTGTTGCGGATGATGGTGATGATGATGAAGCTGAGTATCATGGTAGATTTTCACTAATTTGATGATGATGATGATGATGATGATGGTCACTATGATGACAACAATGATGATGATGAAATATAAACAGCCCAAAATGAATAATGGAATGAAAAAAAAAAAAAACTTTTTCAACGGATTAGTGAAACATATTCTCCTTACATTCCATTTTATTTGTAAGTTTTTAGAATAGTTTTATTATTATTATGTATTCATATTTTTTTGTGTGTCGGCATGTGTGTGTGGGGGGCGGGGTAAGAGGAATAGAAGCAGAAGGAAAAATAAATATACAAATAAAAATTCTAAGGAACAATTTTTTTTTTAATTATATTTGTCAATTAATTAGGTCATATTTTTAAATTTGAAAGTTTTTTAATAACATATATTTGATAAAAACTTGTGAATAATCAAACATAATGGCATAAGAAATTTGTTTAATTATTGTTTTTTGTTGTGTTTTGTTTCTTTCTGTTTCTTTTTTATTTTATTTTATTTTATTCTATTTTATTTTTTGTTTTTCAAAAATGCCGGGCAAGTTTACTTGTTTTCTGATTTCTTTCTA
>NC_142932.1:44586523-44611523 GCF_046866305.1 Octopus bimaculoides | reverse complement strand
GGAGCTGGATCAGTAGGGTGGAAAAGGAAGAAGTGTTCATATTGTCTGGGGTGTTATGGTGAAGTTGCTGTAGGTAATGTCCATGGTAAGACTAAATGATTTGCAGTTTTGTTTTACCATATAAAACACACATGTGCATGTGTATATATACAGATATATACGTATGTATGTATGTATGTATGTATGTATGTATGAGGCACATGGCTCAGTGGTTAGAGCGTCGAGCTTACGATCGTGAGGTTGTGAGTTCGAATCCCGGACCGGGCTGCGCGTTGTGTTCTTGAGTAAGACACTTTATTTCATGTTGCTCCAGTTCACTCAGTTGTAGAAATGAGTTGCGACGTCACTGGTGCCAAGCTGTATCGGCCTTTGCCTTTCCCTTGGATAACATCAGTGGCGTGGAGAGGGGAGGCTGGTATGCATGGGCGACTGCTGGTCTTCCATAAAACAACCTTGCTCAGACTTGTGCCTGGGAGGGTAAGTTTCTAGGTGCAATCCGATGGTCAGTCATGACCGAAGGGGGTCTCAGCATTCCGGGTAGAGGTAGGGGTCCACCAAGGTTCCGTCCTCAGCCCCCTATTATTTACCATAGTCCTCCAGGCAATCACAGAGGAGTTCAAGACAGGTTGCCCCTGGGAGCTCCTCTATGCTGATGACCTTGCCCTAATTGCGGAGTCACTATCAGAACTAGAGGAGAAGTTTCAGGTGTGGAAGCAAGGTCTAGAATTGAAGGGCCTTAGAGTCAACCTAGCTAAAACCAAAATCCTAATAAGTAGGAAGGTAGATAAAACACAAACCCCTTCAGGTAGATGGCCCTGCTCAGTATGTAGAAAAGGAGTAGGTAGTAACTCTATAAGATGTACCCGGTGCAAGCTATGGACACATAAGAGGTGCAGCAACATCAAAGGCAGGTTAACTAGCAAGTTAGTTTTTATTTGTGGCAGATGTTCAGGTGCAATAAAGACTGCAAACAAACAGGAAACAACTTCTATCTCATTCCAGGGTGAAAAACTAGAGGTAGTCGATAGCTTCCGCTATCTGGGCGACCAAGTTAGTAGTGGGGGTGGGTGCGCTGAAAGTGTAGCTGCTAGAATAAGAATAGCCTGGGCAAAGTTTAGAGAGCTCTTACCCCTGCTGGCGACAAAGGGACTCTCACTCAGAGTAAAAGGCAGACTGTATGACGCATGCGTACGAACAACCATGCTACATGGCAGTGAAACATGGGCTGTAACTGCTGAGGACATACGTAAGCTCGCAAGGAATGAAGCCAGTATGCTCCGTTGGATGTGTAATGTCAATGTGAATACCCGTCAGAGTGTAAGTATCTTGAGAGAAAAGCTGAACATTAGAAGCATCAGTTGCGGCGTGCAAGAGAGACGATTGCGCTGGTATGGACATGTGGTGAGAATGGAGGAGGATAGCTGCGTGAAAAAGTGCCACACCCTAACAGTTGAGGGAACCCGTGGAAGAGGTAGGCCCAGGAAGACCTGGGCTGAGGTGGTGAGGCAAGACCTTCGTACATTGGGCCTCACCGAGGCGATGACTACGGACCGAGACCTTTGGAAATGGGCTGTGCGTGAGAAGACCCGGCAAGCCAAGTAAGATCGTTGCCAGTGCCCCTGGACTGGTTCTTGTGCGGGTGGCACATGAGATGCACCATTTTGAGCGTGGCCGTTGCCAGTACCGCCTGACTGGCTCCTGTAGGATTTTCGAGCGAGATCGTTGCCAGTGCCCCTGGACTGGCTTGTGCGGGTGGCACATAAAAGACACCATTTCGAGCGTGGCCGTTTTCGTGCGGGTGACACGTAAAAGCACCCACTACACTCTCTGAGTGGTTGGCGTTAGGAAGGGCATCCAGCTGTAGAAACTCTGCCAAATCAGACTGGAGCCTGGTGTTGCCATCCGGTTTCACCAGTCCTCAGTCAAATCGTCCAACCCATGCTAGCATGGAAAGCGGACCTTAAACGATGATGATGATGATGATGATGTACGTATGTATGGAAATGTATGTATGTATTCATGTATGTATGTATAAATAAATAAATCAATTAATTAATAATTCTTCTCTAGACAATATCTGAAATTGAACCAGAAATCATAAATGATATCACAATGAAATTTCAAGATAATTTTTTGTTCTGTTTTTTTTTTTGGGGGGGGGGGAGGGGGGGGGGTCATGATGTTAACACAGATGTAAACATTTTTATTTGTTACTCAAGAATATTCCATACATGAATTCATATTTTTACGGGTAAAAGGAGAATGGGGTGTTGTGATGTTTATGCCTTATTTTAGAGATGTTTTCAATGTCCCTAATGGGAACTCTCTGCAACTAAAAATCAGACGTTATTCATCACTTTGGAATATAAGAATCGATTCAGACCAAAGGGAACTCAAGCTTTTATATGTTTGATCAACTTGTTAGAAATCTCGGCCAAATTTCTGTCAGAAGAAACCTCTACTGTCTTAAAAAACAAAACAGTGGTTTCCAATTTTGTCACAAGGCCAGTAATTTTAGGGGAGAAGATAAGTCAATTAGATTGACCCCATACTCAACTGGTGCTTATTTTATCAACCCCAAAAAGATGAAAAGCAAAGTCAACCCTAATGGAATTTGAACTCAAAACATAAAGATGGATGAAATACTGCTAAGCATTTTGCCTGGTGTCCTAATGATTCAGCCATATACGAAGGACAGATTCAATTAAGTATTTCAAGATACACAATGTCTGAAAAAAAGAAAACCGGATGGTCACAGGTGGAGTAGCTTTGATCATAGGTCTACTCTGGCCTAGAGACAAAAAGAAACAAAATTTATTTGGTTGTTTGATCTGTGAGAAATAATAATCAAATTCATTGAGATCTCAACCTGCTATTTAGAAAAAGAAAAGATATATTATATGAAAAAGACAGGATGATCATGGCTGGCACACCTTTGATTATAAGTCCACTGAGTCAGGGCTGATTTGGATCTAAATAAAAGCAACAATATATCAAATTTAACTACTGAAGTTGATTCTTTCGGCTAAAAGTTTTTCAAGATGGTGTCCAAGCATGGCCACAGTCTAATGACTGAAACAAGTAAATGATAAAAGATAAAAGATATAGTCACAACATTTCTACCTGGTTAACTCTTTAGCATTTAAACTGGCCATATCCAGCCGAAATATTCTACCTGTTTTATGTTCAAACTGGCCATATCTGGACTCTCATAACAACCTTACAATATCATTCTAAATTTAACAGTTACCTCTTCAAAATCTCAAAGCTATTAGATAATGCATGACTAATACTAGGTAATGTGAGTAAATAAGCATTACTTTTGACAGAGTAATCTGAATGCTAAAGGGTTGCTTTACAAGCATGTGACTTCAGATTTGTAGCATCATGGGCAAGTGTCTTTTACTATAACCCTGAGACAGTCAGTGAACTTTGGTGATTCAGCAAAACAGAATGATAGAATAAGTACCAGGATTTTTAAACAATAAGTAGTCAATTTTTTTGGTATTTTTATTTATTTATTTATTTATTTATTTATTTATTCAAGCAAAGAATTAATGAAGCATTGCAAACTGTTTTTGTTTAAGCAATAATAAACATCTTTCAAAGTTGCTGATGTGTTTTCTCCCCTTCACTTTGTATTACTCACAATGGAGAAACATTTCTCATGGCCCCAGCAGACAAAATGGAAAAGGTGTTGCCCTGGATGATAGTGAGGAAGATTTGCTGAAACAGCCACTCTGACTCGTGGGGCTTGCACTTGCTAACTGCAATTTCTGTCCCGACAGCTGTGAGCAGGGATATGATCCAGGGACCAAGAACGCCAGAGATCTCAACTTGCACCGGCTCAGCCAGCACCTAGGAATAGCAACTGTCCAATGACTGAAACAAGTAAAGGGTAAATGATTGAAGATAAAGGATACAGCTGTTTATTTACAAATTGTTTTAGGTACTTATCTACCTAACACATAACATTGCACTTATGTTGAGCAGACATTGTCATATTCCGTGTGAGACTGAATCTCCCTGAGAACTACATTAATGTCATGCATATCTGTGGAGTACTCAGCCATATGTGAGTTAATTTTATCCTCGTGTGGTAATGAAAAGTGAAATTGACATCCAATATTTGCTGTATCTATGTATGAAATTTTCTTTGGATTTATGTATCTACTATCTCTCTCACTTTCTCTCTTCTTCTTTCACTTCCTGTGTGTCACTCTTCTCTTCCGCTTCTGATTTAACAATGTGTATATGTATCTATGTATCTACTTCTCTTGTGATGTGATAAGCATTTAAAAGCACAAAACGAATGCCGTCACCACTCACTGTCTCTTTCACTCTCTCTCTTTCTCTCAATTTTTCTCTCTTTCTCACTCCCTTTCTTTCTCTCTTTCTCTCTCACTCTCTTTCTTTCTCTCTGACGTCCTCTCTGAAATATTTAAAAACAAAACAAATGCCATCACCACTCACTGTCTCTTTCATTCTCTCTCTTTCTCTCAATTTTTCTCTCTCTCTCACTCCCTTTCTTTCTCTCTTTCTCTCTCACTCTCTTTCTTTCTCTCTGATGTCCTCTCTGAAATATTTAAAAACAAAACAAATGCCATCACCACTCACTGTCTCTTTCACTCTCTCTCTCTCTCTTTCTCTCTTTCTTCCTCTCTGAAACACTTAAAAACACAAAATGAATGCTGTCACTACTCACTGTCTCTTTCACTCTCTTTCTCTCTTTCTCTCTCACTCTTTCTTTCTTACTTCCTCTCTGTCCTCTTCTCTCTCCCTTTAGCACTTTTTTGAAGTAAGTGTGACACACACATCAGGTACGTACAAAAACAAAAAATTAGCATATTAATATTATTGATAATACTAACAGTATCAACAAAAAGCAAACACAACTGCTACTAAACAAATATCTACAACAACTACTATTGCAACTACAATAACAACAGCATCAAGAACAATAAAATATACCAGAACCTGACTAAATGAATGCAGTGATGCTAATGACAGAAATGTGACAGAGTAGTTGTTCTTGGAAGATGGATTGGTGGGTGAAGAGAAAGATTTCAAGGCAGGAGACATGACAAGACAGATGGATTGATACATAGTTGGGCAGATACACACATGCACGTTCACACATACACACACATGTCTACCTGCCTAAATACTTATGTGTGTCTGTGTTTGTATGCATACGTGTGTGTGTGCATGTGTGTGCGTGTGTCCATCTGTCTATTTTCCAATATATATTTTCTCATACATATGTACATCTGTTTAGCGACCTACCTACCAATATACATATATATATACATATATATATATATATATATATATATATATATATATATATATATATATATATATATATATATATATATATATATATATTTGTGTTTTCAAAGAGAGAGAGGCAACAAATTATATTATGACAAACTGGATGGATGCATGGATGCATGGATACATAGTTAGATAAATAAATAAGGCACAACACACACATACACACACACACATATAATTATATATATATATATATATATATATATATATATATATATATATATATATATATATGAATACATGAGTGCATGTATACAAAGATAGAGAACAAGATAGATTGAAAGAGAGTGAACAAACAGAATTATGTATGTATGCATGTATGTGCACGTGTGCATGTGTATGTATATACAGAGAGACAGACAGACAGAAAGAGAGACTGTGCAAGATAGACAGAGACAATGACAGAGAGAAAAAGCAAACAAAGATGATGTGGGCAGGTGGTAGTAGGGGAAGATGAAGCAGTTGGCCTAAATGAGTCAGATGGAAAGTTTAATAGTGAAATTTTTAAAATAAATGTTGAAATGCTAATGAAATTGCAAAGTAGCTATGGATTGCAAAGCTGTCTGCAGTGCAGCAGAATAGCTTAAACCAGGGGACAATGGCCGTTGTTGACACAGCATATATATATATATATATATATATATATATATATATATATATATATATATATATATATGTACACATATGCATAAATACATACATATATACGTCAACATACATACATGCATATGCACATACACAGATATGTGAGCATGCATACATACATACATACATATGTATGTACAAATGAATGGATGGATGGATAGATGGATGGATGGATGGATGGATGGATGGATCTTTGCTAGAAATAGTCTCTAAGGCTAGCTGACTTTTACAAACAGTTAGACAAACAGACAGACAAAATAAATGAACAAAAGATTTAGTAAAATAAGTAAAGAAATAAATGATGAAATAAATAATAAAATGAAATGAAATTGATGGAATAGATTAAATGTGTAAAAAAGAAGTAAAGTGTGAGGTTTGGATCTCGAACTGTAAAGAACTAAAGTGGTAGAGAGAAAATGGATAGGGAAAGAGACCGAGAGAGAGACAGATAGACAGAGACAGAGAGAGATGAACAGGCGGATTGTGTGTGTGTGTGTGTGGCTTGGATTATTTTCAAAGAAGGGTAAAAAGAGTTCTATCAACAATGGTGATGTGGTGAGAATAAGAAAGAAAGAAAAACAAAAGAAGATAGAGAGAGAGAGAAAGAGAAACGGACAGACAGAGAAGAAAAACGAGAAATTGTGTGAATAAGAATTAACAGATAAGTAGATGTGCTATAGGAAGAAGAGAATTGGTTACACACACATGCACACACACACATATATATGACTTTTCCAACTTTTTCCAAATGTCCCGTAGAAGGAGTCATAACCCTGAAATATATATCTATATATATATATATACATGTATCTTTACTTACATATAATCTATATGCATATATGAATATATACATGACATAAATATATATATATATATATATATATATATATATATATATATAGAGAGAGAGAGAGAGAGAGAGAGACAGACAGACAGACAGACAGACAGATAGTTAGTTGCTGTATGGTTAAGTAATTAATCTCCAAATCCTGTGGTACTGAGTTCACTTCCATTGTACATCAATTTCGGCAAGTGTCCCCTATTATTGCCTTTGGCCTGCTAAAACCAACCATATAAGTGGATGTAGTAGGCAGAAATTTAGATTAAAAAGCTCATCAAATGTGTGTGTGTAATGATTTTCATCTGATGCATGTAATTGGTGAAAGTTCATTGAAATCTGTGTAAGGAAACATTTAAAATACCAGTAACCTGTTTTCTGTAATCATTTCAACTCTTGACTAAACAAGATGCAGTTCAGTTTTTTGCCAAGGTAGAATGCCACTGATGCTCTTTTTTTTCAATGACAACTGCAAGATAAGTGTCAAATTTAAAAGTAAGCCACTGTACTTGGCATTCACTGATTGACCTACAGAAAACCTTCTGGTGGCTCTGGTGAAACTTGGGTAAGATAATGGCTTCTAAGAACCAGAAAGGCAATGCACAGGGATGCTGGTATTAAAGTGAGAGATAGCAATGAGTACAGCAATGAATTTAGAGTACAAGAAAGAGTTAACCAGGGCTCATTCCTCATTCATCATAGTCCTCCAGGCCATAACAGAGAAGTTAAAATCAGTTGTCATTGGGAACTATTGTATCCTGATTACTTTGTTCTTACTATGGAACTGTTGTAAAACTAGATAAGAAATTCTAGGTGTGGAAGCAAAACCTGAAAGGAAAGAGCTTTAAAATTAATTTAGTAAAAACCAAAATTCCTTGGAAATAAGAAAACAAACAAGATTTTACTACCTTCATACATGGGAAAGGTGTTGGTAGAAATCCTACTTAGTGTACCCAGCACGAGCTATGGACACGCACAAGCAGTGCAGTGGAATCAAAGGAAGGTTAAAGAAGAAAATAAACTTCTATTGTATAGTGAAACTGTGTACCCCTTCCATTAAAAAAGTGATTGTAGCCAACCATTATAAATAGACCAGTAACTGGTCGAGAGAAGGGGTCAAGAGAAGAAGCCAAAGTGCCACATAAAAAACACTGGTGTGGGTGCTGGGGCCACGTAAAAAGCATTAGTGCTCATGCCACTTAAAAAGCACTGGAGATGGTCAGAAGGTCGAGAGTATGTGAAGACGGTGTTGATAGTCATGTCTGTGCCAATATAACAATTATACTGTGATACTGAGTGGCTGTTATATCAATCCACTCTTTTGAGGATAATAACACTGTATGATTGGAGGTTGTACAGTGTCAGATAGAACCATTCTATTGATGAGTTCAGAATATAACAATATTTGTCAGAGTGTCAACTATTGTCTAAAGACAGATACAACAGTGCCAAAATACTGCTTTACAGCTACTTCGTATGTGGCAGATGTGCCAAAGGCATAAACATTAAGTACCCATGGAAAAGAGACCCTCTCAAATGCCCAGGAAATTTCCTACTGGTAGAAGATATTTTCTGTTACCTAGGTGACCTAATTAGCCAATGGAAAAGGAGGTTCTGAAAGTATAGTTGCTAGAGTAAGAATTGGAAGGTAAAATTTCAATGAGTTATAACCTCTGTCCCTAAAAAAAGGTCTCTCTTTCAAAGTGAAAGGCAGATTGTACACTGCATGTGTACGAACATCAATTGATCACTGGGGTCGATTTTAATTGATTATCCCCTTCCCCTGGTCCTTGTGTCAGGGAATAAAATAAAGTAAAATAGCATAAAATAAAGTATTTATGTCATCACATTTAAGAATTTGTCCAGTGCTTGATATTGCTTGTACCTCTACTAAAAGGAAGAAGTCTAATATTCTTTATATGCAAAAAAGTAGGTTCATATGAGTGTTCTGAGGGTGAGAGGTGAATTAAATAGTGTGAAGCAGTTATATGACATTTTAGGGTCAACTGTGAAAATGATATTAAGTGAAATGCTTGTCCTATTTCTGTGTATTCTGTCCTCTCACATGTCCAAATGATATCATAACATGATCAGAGAAGATTGGTGCAGCAGTCTGGTCATGTGACAATTGAGTAAATAAACATTGTTCAGAGCCAAAATTATATAAAAAAATTATTAATATTTTATCTCCATGTATGATTGTGTATATGAATATGTATGCATATATGAATACTGAGCAGTAACTTTTAAAAACACACACGCACACACACACACACACATATATTTATATACACACACATACATATACCTATACACACACACACACACATCTACACACACATATATGCTTAAAAATATACCACCATCATTGTACATCTGCTTTCCATAGAGAATTGCATGATTAACATATTTACATTCACAATGTTATTAAGAATGGCTATGTATATCATCATTTTTACACTTACAATTTTATGTGCACATAATTTATGATTGATTTGTATGCTTCACTAAAACATTTGTTTGCTGAATTCTATAAGCAACAACTACCATTATTGTTTAGATACATTGATCCAGGTTTAGCTTTGACTGAAGAGACACAACTAGGTTAAAACACTGGTGTCTCAAAGTTCATATATGTCAATGAACTCAATATATTGTTTGAAAGAAGGTGTTCTTCAAAGGTAAAAGCGGTTAACATATTTACATTCAAATTTGCCAGAGCATATTTAAAATAAGAACACAATATGTGACACATTACTGTGCTTGAGAAGTCTTGCCCACCACAACAGAATTGAGATCCTAAAGCCAAAGTGCCACATAAAAAGCACTAGTATGGGTGCTGAAGCCATGTAAAAAGCTTTAGTGCTCATGCCACTTAAAAAGCACTGGAGGTGGTGCCACATAAAAATTACCCTGTACACACTGTGGAGTGGTTGGCATTAGGAAGGACATCCAGCTGTAGAGACAAAACCAAAGCAAACTATGAAACTTGGTGCACACCCATGACCTTGCCAGCTCCTGTCATGCTGTCCAACCCATGCCAGTGTGGAAGACAGATGTGAAATGTTGATGATGATGGCGGTGGTGGTGGTTGTTTACACAGCCATTTCTGAAATAGATATCAGATCATCTTTGAATGTTATCTCTGATAGACCAGTATCACATCTGGATGAAGGTTTATGTCTCACCTACCTTCAACCCAGAGTTAAAATTAATCTCTTATCCACTTATCACCATAAAACTGGATTTAAATGTCAGGATTTTTAAAATCCCAATCTATTTAGGTATTTAGGAGATATCTATATTTAAAAAATGACTAACTCTCTCAGATTTTGTTTGGTTATTCATTTATTGGTTTCAGTAATTTGAGTATGGTCAAGCTGGGGCACTGCTTTCGAATGGTTTCTCACTTTTCTTTCATATTTGAGCATACCAACCACTCCTCTGCAGAGCTCATTTCATTTCGGTATTTACTTTATCGATTCTCATTTGTTGATTGCTAGGTTATATTCTTCACATAAAAGGGCCACTGCTAGACACACTAGTTTAGATCAGTGAATAATAAGCACAGATACATACATACATGCATACAAACATACATACATATACATGTCTATACATGTGCATGCATGTGTGCATGTTTGTAACTGTGTGTACATGTATGATGGGATTCTGCACAGTTTCCTGTTGCCAAATTTCTCTCACAAGGCATTGGTCAATCTGAATCTTCCATATAAGATGCTTATCCAACATACTGCATTGCAGGGTCAAAACCAGAAACATCCAGTTGTGAAATGAACTTCTAAATTACATAACTAAACCTATGTTTTGTTTATGTGTGTGTGTGTGTGTGTATGTGTATTTATACACACACACACATACATACATACATGTATATATATATATATATATATATATATATATACTTTATTCTTTTACTCGTTTTAGTCATTGCAGCCATGCTGGGACGCTGCCTTGCAGAAACTTAGTCAAATGGACTAATGCCAGTACTTATTTTTTTTCTTAGCCTGATACTTATTCTATTGATCTCTTTTGCCAAACTGCTAAGTTATCAGTCTGTAAGCCCATCATCACTAGTTGTCAAACAGCGGTGTGGGACAAACAGAGACACAAAAATACACAGACACACACACACACACACACACACACACAAACAATGGGCTTCTTTCAGTTCTGTCCACCAAACCCAATCACAAGGCTTTGGTTGCTCTGAAGCTGTAGTAGAAGACGTTTACCCAAGGTGCCATGCAGTAGGACTGAACCTGGAACTATGTGGTTATATATATCAAATGAAAAAAAGAATTAAGGTTCCAGGCAAAATATTTTATAAGCTCTCCTTAAAGAAAAATAAGCCAGGTTAACAAAATTGGTCTGAGATAGATGTAGATATCCAGGTCTTCTGTAATTTAACATGCCTTCACCTGATCAATTTGTAAATCAAAAGTTCAGTCACCAATTAAAATTGGCATGTTGTTACAACAGAGTATAATAGAAAAGGTACAAAAGTAATGAAAATTTATACATTTTATTTTAGCTAGCTTACACATGTTTCTAATTATTTAGGAAAATCATAATTTGCTAGTATAATAATATTTATGGCTTAGCTGTGAAGAATATAAATGGAGTAAGTCTGTTCTCTGTTTCATTTGATTGATTGATTATAAGATTGATTAATATATGTGACTACTGTACTAGGGAATTATGATTCTGCTATCTTATCAGAGACGTGTGTAAGCTAGCTGGAAGAAAATGTTTAAATTGCCATCACTTTTGTACTTTTCCTTTTGTATATATTCATACATACATACATACAAACACACGTGTACATATTGACATGGGTGTATGTAGATGTATATCTTCTGAATTACTAATGTCTCTCTAGTTACTATACATCAATTTATTTGCATGTTTTCCATCATTATCTTCATCACCATCCTCATCATCATTACCCCCACTACCAATACTACTACCACCATCACTTTTCATCATTATTATTATCATCATTATTGTTATTTTTGCTAATTATTATTTTATTTTAGGATAGGGAGTGTCTTATTTATTCTTTTATTTTTATTTATTTCATTTTATTCATTTACTGTCATTTGTCGAGTGAAATAAAATGTGTTGTTTGAACATAATACTTCTACTGAAATTTAGCCATAGCATTGCTAGAAAGGAAAACAAAAAATAATAAAATAAAGAAAATATAAAAAAATGCAGCATAATATGAGTACTAATACATAAATAATAATAACAACAATAATAATAATAATAATAATAATAATAATAATAATAATAATAATAATAATAATAATAATAATAATAATAAATAACTACTACTACTATCACTAATAATAATAATAATAATAATAATAATAATAATAATAATAATAATAATAATTTTGTTTATGGAAAATTTTTTTAGTAAACTGATAAAACAATGAAAATAGATATTGATAATTTTTTAAAATATATTTATGTTTTTTTTTTCATTTGAGAATGAGTAGAATTATAAAAAAAAAGAATGGAAAAAAAATTAAATTATTAGCAAACAGCAAAATCAAAATACAATTTAAAAATACTGAAAGTATTTTGTTTGGACAATGTTTTATACTAAAACATTGTCTGATTGCTTTTAATAAGTTTAGAATGCTGGGGTCTTTTTGTTTTTTTTTCATTTTTGAATAATTTAATTTTTGTAAATGTACATGTATGTAAACATGTGTATGTATGTGTTCATTTAAATGTGTGTATGTTTGTAGGTATGTTGTGTTTGTTTATTTTAGTTTTATTTTTTCATGGTTAATTATTCTTATTTATTTTCATATTTTTGTTCTGGTTTATCTTAATATTCCTTGAGGGTGCGGGTGGGGGTCTTAATTTCAAAAAATGGGAGTTTTACACAGAGAACTTGGTATGGCACGATTAATTGATTTGTACAGGTCTTTTTCTCTCCCCCTCTCTCTCCCTCTAACTATGTTCTCTCATCCTGTCTCCTATTTCAGTATTCTCTCTCTGTCATTCCTTCTTTAATCCTCTCTGTTTTCTCTCTCTTTCTTTCTCTCTCTCTCTCTCTCTCTCTCTCTCTCTCTCTCTCTCTTTCTCTTTTGATATATATATATATATATATATATATATATAAAGATAGATAGATAGACACCATTTGCAATACCCACCATTTGTTCGTAAATCAATTAGAATTTTGAAGATTAGTAGTTTTGTGTTGCTTTATATAGTGTGTGAGATAGATAGATAGATAGAGATAGAGAGAGAGAGAGAGAGAGAGAGAGAGAGAGAGAGAAAGAGAGCAAGCATGTTTGTGTGGTGGGCTTCATCCTTATAACACATACATTCATGTGCACATGAAGATATATATATATATTATCAGGAAATAATAAATCCAAAAGTGAAGCACACTCCAAGTTATAGATCAATAGAGTAGATAGATAAAGATAGTCATAGCCAGTCTAAGGTGTTACCCTGGGTTTCACATCCATAAAGTGCTTAGATTTACAATGTTTCTTCAGACCTTAATGGTCAGTGGTCTATAACCTCTCTTCAAAATGGAGGGAGGAAAGGCCTTATGGCCACTTGTCAAACACACAGATAAAGGAGAAGGATTAAGCAGAAAGGATTGTCTCCTTTAGACTGCTATCAGTAATCAACCTGGTCATTTTGTATGTCCCAGGACTTCAGTAGGAATCTCCTAAAGTGTAAACAAGGGCCAAAGACTTCCGTCCTGGAATTTAAGATAATCCCTGGCTCAATGGAATTCTTTAATATTTCCCCTCTACCCAGTTTTACTCATTAGGTTTGGATTTCCTCAAGGCTATATGAAAAGATACTTTCCCAAGGTTCCATGAAGTGGGGTTGAACCTAGAATGTAATAATTGCAAAGCAGTCTCTTTAACCACTCACTCTCAGATATACACACATATATAAACAAGCATTTGCTCTCCATTTTGTGTGCTAATATGCAGCGATAAAAAAGGCAGTGATCTGGCAGAATCATTAGCATGCCGAGCAAAATACTAAGTCCTTTTATCTGTCTTCATCTTGTATGTTTGAATTCTGCCAAGGCCAACTTTACTTTACATTCTTTTGGGTCTATAAAGTAAGTACCAGTTGTGCACTGGGGCTGATATAATCAACTTGAGCCTCTTTTGAAATTGCTGGCCTTGTGTCAAAATTTGAAATCAATATTCATAGATGAATGAAGGAAGCAAGTTGGTAGAATCATTAGCTGGTTGAAGTGCTTAACAGCATTTCATCTCTCTTGGTCAACTTTGCCATTCATCATTTTGGATCTGATAAAATAAGCACCAGTTGTGCACTGGGGTTGATGTAATCAACTTACCCCTCAGCCCCAGAATTGCTGGCCTTGTGCCAAAATTTGAAACCAATATTTCTGAGCAAATAAGGTGGTGAGCTGACAGAATCGTTAGCATGCCAGGACAAAATGATTCATCTGCCTTTATGCTCTGAGTTCAAATTCTGCTGAAATCAGCTTAGCCTTTCATCCTTTCAGGGTTGATAAAATAAATACCAGTCATGCACTGGGGTTGATGTAATTGACTTAAACCTTTTCCTTGTACTAAAATTTGAAACTAATATGTGTGTGATCAAGTTCCTTTCGAGTGTTGGGCTTCATGGAGGCAATGACTATGACCTTTGGCATTATGTTGTGCTTGAGAATAAAACCTATCAAGCCAAGCAAAATCACAGTTGTGACAGATACCGGTGTCGTGCAAATGGCACCTGTGCCAGTGGCATGTAAAAACACCCATTGCACTCACAGAGTGGATGGCATTAGGAAGTGCATCCAGTCATAGAACACCATGCTAAATCAGACTGGAAACTGGCACAGCCTTCTAGTGTGCCAGCCCAGTCAAACCGTCCAACCCATACCAGCATGGACATCAGACGTTAAATGATGATGATGATGGTGAATGAGTAGCTTTTAACTCTATTATGCATACAGAAACTTCTCCTCGCATGCATGCATGCTTTATTATGCATGCACACATGCTTTATTATGCATGCACGCACACATATATACAAACACACATGTATAATGTTGCTTGTATGCATTTAAATAACACACACACATGTGAATGCATGCACTGGTGCATTTACAAGTACTCACACATGACAAACAATTTACACTCACAAGTATATTCATATATATATGTAAACACATACAAGGACTCTCTATCTCTCTCACATGCACACACACACACAAATGCACAAACGTACACACATACATACATACATACATATATATATATACATACATATATATATATATATATATATATATATATCTATATATATATATATATATGTATATACACACATACAGGCTTACAATATTTCTTTCAAACTGATGTCTTTGTTCAAAATGACAAACATAAAGACCAGCAATTCTAATTATTCTATTTTAATCCCTTTAACAGATTAACTCACCACCTCCACTGCCACTGCATCATCATCACCACCACCACCAACAACAACAACAACAGCAACACCAACACTACCATCACTACCACCACCACCACTACCACCACCACCACCACCAACACCACCACCACCACCAACCACCACCACCACCACCATCACCACCACCACTACCACCACCACCAATACTACCATTACCACCAACACTATTATCATCATCATCATCAGCAGCAGCAACACCAACACCATAATATTTTCAGTTCCTTGCTCAGAAAGCAATTAGCAATTTTTGTTAAATCTCTCTTATTTCATCTGATTCCATTCTTTTCACACTCATTTCGTTCCTTGTAGCAATTTCCCCCACTGTTGTTTGTCATTGTTGTTAATATTGTTATCATTGTTGTTGTTGTTGTTGTTGTTATCATCATCCTCATCATCATCATTATCATCACCATTATCACCATCATCATCATCGTCATCATCATTGCTTTCATAATCGTCTGATAATCTTTGCTGGCTAACCCACCTAATCATATGGTTGAGACAGTTAACTCTTCTCAAGCACAACCTCTTCTGATTCTGGCTACTGGAATCTTTTGTTATCATTGTTGTTATTGGTGGTACTTAACTTGTTGTTGTTGTCATTGTTTTTGCTTGTATTTAGCAGTGGTAGTGGTGGTGGGTCAGTCCCTCTGTTGCTGTTGTTATTGTTGTTACTATTGGTGGTGGTAGTGGTGGTGGTGGTGTTACTGCTGTTGTCGTTGTTCTTGTCATTGTTATTCTCATTGGTAATATTGTTCCTTGTTAAGGTGGCGAGCTGGCACAATCATTAGCATAAGCCAGGCAAAATGGTTAGTGGCATTTCTTTCTATCTTTACATTCTGAATTCAAATTCCATCGTGCTTGATTTTGCCTTTCATCCTTCCGGAGTCGATAGGTAACAATATAATCAACTTACTCTGTACCCCCAAAAAATAACTAGACTTGTACCAAAATTTTAAACCATGAAGCCGCAAGCTTGCAGAATTGTTAGCATAAGTAGTGCAAAATGCTTACTGGCATTTCATCTGCCTTTATGTTCTGAGTTCAAATTCCACTGAAGGCCAACTTTAACTTTCATCCTTTAGGGGTTGATATAATAACTACCAGTTAAACACTGGGGTCAATAAAGCAAAGCTTATTTGCCAACATAATGTGGCAGTCTTGGTTGGGACAAATGTTACTGTTGTTTAGCCCCAGGAAATATTGTCTCCAGCTGACTATACAACACAGCTGGAGACGATGTTTCCTGGGGCTAAACAACAGTAACATTCATCCCAACTGAGACTGCCACATTATGTTGGCAAATAGGTTTGCTTTAAAGTACTGTTACTGAATGTCTCTCGTTGTGAGATTTAGAAATAATAATGTTTCTACTGGGGTTAATCAGCTTACTCTCTACCCCTAAAATAACTAGACTTGCACCAAAATTTAAAACCATAAGGCAGTGAGCTTGCAGCATTGTTAGCATAAGCAGAGCAAAATGCTTAGTGACATTTCATCTGTCTTCACATTCTGAACTCAAATTCCACTAAAGGTCAACTTTAAATTTCATCCTACTGGAGTTGATAAAATGAGTACCAGCTGAATACTGGGGTCAGTGTAATTGACTTACTCTCTACCCCCAAAATAACTAGACTTGTGCAAAAATTTAAAACTATAAGGTGGCAGAATCACTTGTATGAACAAGCAAAATACTTAGCGGCATTTTGTCCGTTTTTACATTCTTTGTTCAAATTCCACTGAGGTTGTCTTTGCCTTTCGTCCTTTTGGGGAGGTTGGTGAAATAAGTATCATATGAGCACTGGGGTCGATGTAATTGACTTAGCCTCTCTCCTGACATAACTAGACTTGCATGAAAAATCTTAAAGCAAGAGGTTGTGAGCTGGCAGAATCATTAGCAGAAGCCAGGCAAAATGGTTAGCAGCATCTCTTTCTGTCTTTATATTTTGAATTCAAATTCTGTGAAGATTGACTTTGCCTTTCACCCTTTCAGAGGTCAATAAAATAAGTACCAGCTGAGCAATGGGGTAGATGTAATCAACTATTCCCCTCCTGCCGAAATTACTGACCTTGTGCCAAAATTGAAATCAGTATTGCTACTTGTTGTTGTTAATGGTGGTGGTGGTGGTGGTGGTGGCGGCGGCGGTGGTGGCGGTGTTGTTGTTGTTTTTGGTGGGGGTTGTTGTGGAGGGCTTTCTACTCTGTTGTTGCTGCTGATTTTGTTGTTACTGGTTTTGTTTCCTCATAGTTTACAGTTAAGTTTATCATTGCTGACTCTAGAAACTTTCTGATTATATATGACTTAGTAAGAGCAAGAAGGGCAGCTTCCCGTGAGCCTTTTTAGTATCCCTAAGGGAGGAAGTTATTTTTGCATTGGTAACCTGATCCAAATGATCTTAAGAGCCCGAAGGCTTTCAAAGGATCCTTGATCCATTTTTTTTCATTCATATAAAGGTGTTTGCTTCCCAACTACAAGGTTCTGAGTTCAGTCTCCTTGAGGAAGTGTCTTCTACTATAGCCTCAGGCCAACCAAAGCCTTGCGAGTGGATTTGGTAAAAGGAAACTGAAAGAAGCCCATTGTGTGTGTGTGTGTGTGTGTGTATGTATATATATATATATGTGTGTGTGTGTGTGTGTGTGTGTGTGTGTGTCTTTGTGTCTGTGTTTGTCCCCACCACCTTTCAACAACTGGTATTGTTGTGTTTATGTCCCCATAACTTAACAGTTTGGCAAAACAAAATGATAGAATATGTACCAGGATTAACAATGTGAGATGAAGTGTCTTGCTCAAGAACTCCATGCACCACTCAGCCTGGGAACTGAAACCACAATCTCATGATCATGAGTACAACACCCTAACCACTAGGCCATAATCCCACCCACATACACACATACACCCACGTATGTGTGTATGAGTGTGTGTGTGCATGTGTGTGTGTGTGTGTGTGAGCATGCACATCTATCTGTGTTTGTCTGTATGCATATAGTTGTGTGTGTGTTTGTGTGTGTAGGTAAGGGTAATCTTTTGATCACTGCATATATAAAATGCAAACAAGGAACTAAAAGGGGAAACAAATGGAAAATAAATAAATAAACAATTAAAAATTGGCATCAACAAAAACACAAGAATTTATATTTTTTCATTTGAAGTATTTGATATTTTTTATTTAATTCTTTGTGCATTTTCAAATATAACAATAAAAATATGCTTTTACAGGTAGAAAATGAATTTCTTTTTTTTTTGTTTTTTGTTTTCATCTGAATAACTTGTTTACAGATAAAGTGTTGTTTTTGATAATCTCCTATTTTAGAGAGTTTACTAATGGAGGTTTCAACAATTATCTGAAAGTTACTCTGTGTATATATTTAAGAGTTAAATGAAACGATATGAGATATCTCAAATAATAATAATAATTATTATTATTATAAATATGATAATAATAAAAATGATAATAATGATAATAATAATAATACAGATGATGAATATCATCAGGATAATAATAATAATAATAATAATAATAATAATAATGATGATGATGATGATGATGATGATGATAATGACAAACAAATTCCTGTATTTGTCATTGCTGATTATTAACAGTTGTTAACGATTATTTGTTTACCTTCAGTTTGTTTCACTTTGATGTTCGCCATTTTATGTGTACAATCATCAAAAGATTTCAGCACATATATATATATATATACATACACACACGCATGAACACATACATAGATGTGCATGCTCACATACATATATACACACTATCTCTTGTGTGCATATCTATCTTTCTTTGTCATCAATTTATGCAGAGATAATTTACTATGGAGAAAGAAAATCAACAAGCCTACACAAATAACCAACAAAAACTGACCTTAATCTGTCTGTTTTTCTTCTTTTTTATGGTTTTTTTTCCAAAAATGTATTGTTTTCTTAACAGTCACATTTATGAAGGTAATGTGACAATTTAATAATAATAATAATAATAATAATAATAATAATAATAATGATATTTCAAAGAAATAAAAAAATAATAGCAAAATAAGATAACATTAGAATTTTAATCATGAAATTTGCAAATATTCTGCCAATTAAATTTGCTCACTAATGTTATGATTTAATTAGAATATAGCGTTACAGGGATGTTCTTAGGAGATAGGAAGATTTGATTATGCACTTTCCTCATGGCCTAATAACTAACTTTATTATTTTATCTCTCACACGTTGTGTGGTTAGTTTTCTTGAAGAAAGAACTTCAAAAATTGACTAAAAATATAAATCTTCAGCAATGTACATGTGACAACAGATGCATGTCTTTAAATCAACATGCAATAACGTCTGTATGGAACAATAATGTAACTTCTGCTGAGGACCTGTTCATTACAGAGGCCTAAATTCTCTGCAATGAATTCCCTACTGTCTTTAAATTGAGAACATTAAATTGAGGACTTTATTATCTTAATTATACTTGCATCACAAAGCATATGATGTAATTTGTCATGGGTGTGTGAATTATTGTGACTGTTATAACTAAGTATGTTGTCATATACGAAATAAAAAGATTACTATAAAGTTAATTGTTAATTCAGCACCACTTTTAAAGGTATGTTTTATCTTTCATCTGTTTCTTGTTTCAGTTGTTCAAATGCAACCATGCTAGAGCACTACCTTGAAGGGTTCAGCCAAACAAGTTGTCCCCGGTACTTATTTAAAAAAAAAACCTGGTACTCATTCTATGTGTCCCTTTTGCCAAGCAGTAGTGAGGGACATGCACTAAGACATGCATACATGTAGAGAATGCTAGTGTATTCAGAGAGTGAAGTTAGGCATAAGGAGAATTAGATGAAATGTGCAGGAGAGAAGATTGCATTGGTTTGGTCATGTGATGTGAATGGATACTGACAGCACCATAAAGAGGTGTTGATCTCTCAAAGTAAATGGAACAGGTGGAAGAGGATGCCCAGGAAGACATGGGATGAAATACTGAAGAATGACCTCATGACTCTGCACCTTTCAGATGATATGACAAAGGACTGAGATACCTGGTGCCTTGCTGTCCTTCAGTGCAGAAGTGTTAAGGTCACCCTTCATAGTGAAGAGGATTGGCCTTCGAGAGTCCTGTACTGGTGCCACACAAAAGCGTTCATGTCAGTGCCACATTAAAAGCACTCAGCACACTCTGTAAAGTGGTTGGTATTAGGAAGAGCATCTAGCTGTAGAAACCAAGCCAAATCAGACTGGAACGTGGTGCAGTACTCTAGCCTGCTAATTTTGGTCAAACCATCCAAACTATTCCAACATGGAAAACGGATGTTAGAGGATGATGATGATGATACATACATGGATTGATGATGGCTCTTCACTCATAACCGAAGAAGGCCATCACTGACCAATGTCCATGCAAGATGCCAGCAATGCCTGTGCATGAAGTTAATGCACTAACAGTTGGCTTCACTCAGGTTCATGACTTCCATGCTCACCACAGTGCCCTCCTACTTGAACAGGTATTGGATAATCACCTCATTGATGATTGCACAACCTAAAATTTTAGGTCCAGTAAGGCTTGCACAGCACCTCATGGACCCTCTCCACCTTACTGCCATACTCCAGAGACAAACTGGGGCAAGATATCCAGTGCCTATATGGGTTGCAGGCTCAGGAATGTGGGAGTGCTATGATCTTAAGCACAAACAGAAATCCCCCAGAATATTCAATGCCACTCCCTGCTTATCTGGTTTTATAACAGACTGACCTTCTACTAGAGACATGTTTTAACAAAAGCTGAGGTGTGTCTCACACCCAGTGGTCTCCCAGCACATCAGACACCAAGCCAGAGTTTCTGAGGACCCATGCTATTGCTAGACAGTGGTTGAGTCTACACCAGGTCCATCCATTCTTTTGCCAGATCTTATTTTTAATCCTGCTGAGTTTCTAGCAATCCTCCTCACCAAGCAAGCCAAGTAGGGGTGGTAGTTTAGTTGCCAACGACCTGATTATACCACATGTTGTAGTGGTTTCCATGTTATCATAGCACTCATGAAGGGCTTCTTTTCAATTTCCGTCCACCAAATTCACTCACAAAGCTCTGCTCAGCCCAAGTCTGTTGTTAAAAACACTCACCCAAGCTGTTATGCAGTGGTACTGAACCTAGAACCATGCAGTTGGTAACCAAGTTCCATATCATACAGCCATGCCTACATGTAAAATATTTTCCTGTCTTCAATCTTGCCAAGGTTAGGTTAGGTTATCTGCAATTAAATAAAAGATAATGTGAATTAGGTTCACTTGTCTTGAGGAAAACTTAGGTAGACTTAAACTCTTATGATGATAGCCTAGCCCCTGGTTACATTCTTTCATTATACTGTTTCATTTTCAAATGCTCTTCATTGCTTATTTTAAGTACGTTTACTACTCACATGTATGTAATAGTTAGTTATCTCAAGACAATAAAAGTAGAATGGCCTCAGATAGAGCATGAAGTGAATAGTTATTTAATTAGCTACCTTTATGCCACATTTCTATTGAAACAAAGCTTATTTGATCTACATAAAAACAGTAACAACAAGATAGTGGTTTTCAAACCCTTACAAATAGTCATGTTGCAAGGAAATAAACCAAAAGATATCTATAGGTATAGCCAATAATATAGTAACAGCAGAGAGAGGTAAGTTCCTTGTAAACCAAGTGTGCAACCCAATTAGATTTCCAGTTTTGTTTTTTTCCATCTTTTAATTGGGAGGTAAAGCAATACGTTTGACCCATTACAAGATATCTGCAACTGGCATGAGAATGAAAGTAGTTTCAAAAGGACGATTTGACCTGAATGCTTGAAAATGAGTAATGCATTAAGTAAATAATGGGTGTGGCTGTGTGGTATGAAGCCTGCTTCCCAACCACATGGTTCTGGGTTCAATCCCACTGCATAGTGCCTTGGGAAAGTATCTTCTACTATAGCCTTGTGAGTGGATTTGGTCAGCAGAAACTGAAAGAAGGCGGTGAGCTGGCACAAAACATTAGCATGCCGAGCAAAATGCTTAGCGGCATTTTGTCTGCCATCACATTCTGAGTTCAAATTCTGCCGAGGTCGACTTTGCCTTTCATCCTTTCGGGGTCAATAAAATTAAGTACCAGTTATGTACTGGGGTCGATGTAATCGACTTAATCCCTTTACCTGTCCTTGTTTGTCCCCTCTATGTTTAGCCCCTTGTGGGCAATAAAGAAATAAGAAACTGAAAGAAACCTGTTGTTGCCCTTGAAAGGTAGCCCTTGAAATGTTACACCTGGAAGGTAGCAATAAAATGTTTCAGAAGTGTTAGAGAACTGATTTATTTAATCAACGTATGATCCAGGTTCATTTATGATGTTTACTCAACGTTTCCCTTAGTCATATATTCTAACTTTTAAAATATTTTCATCTTTTGCTGTGATAAACTGTCCAAATGCTTCATTTACCTCTTCTCTATTTAAGAATGTTTTATTGCATATAAAAAGCTCAAAATGCTTAAATAAGTGATAATCAGTAGGACAGATATCAGGGGAATAGAGTGGATGCTGCAAAATCTCATAATTCAGGCGTTGCAACTTTTGGACCATAGCTTGAGAAGTGTGAGAATGTGAATTGTTGTGGAGCAAAATTGGACCATCTCTATTCACTAGTTTGGGTTGCTTCTTTTTCAAATTCTCATGCATACTATCAGTTTCCTGGTAATATGATGTTGCTGTTACCATTTTTCCTTGTTGCTAAAAATGAATAATGAATAACCCCATTCACAGACCACCATACAGTGACTGTTAACTTTTTAGAGTGCACTGGTGGTTTTGGGTAGTGTTTAAGTGACTCTCTTGCATCTAACCACTGCCTTGTTCTCCTGCTGTTGTCAAAGAGTATCCATTTCTCACCACATGTAATGATTTGATGCAAAAATGGTTCTTTTTCCAGTCAAGAAAGCAATAAGGAGCACACCTCAAGGCACCTGTTTTTTTAATCTTGTTCAGTTGATGTGGAACAAACCTATCTATCCTACAATGTTAGTCTAAAAGATATATGGTTACATAATCGAAATCTCAAGGCTACAAGATAATGCAGGAAAATTTCGAAACAATGGGAATAAATAGGCATTACATTTGATAGAAAAGTATGAATACTAAAAGGATAGAGTTCCAAAGTAACATTGTTATTATTATTGCAGGATCTGCCAAATATTTTGATTACATTCTTAATTAGCTGAAGCAGAAGCACGGCTATTAACTAAAGGGTGTTAAACCTTTTACTATGGAAATCAGGTATAAATCCACTCAAAATTTTATTACCTTAAACTGTGGAAGCTTGCTTCCCAGTCACATGGCTCTGGGTTCAGTCCCACTGCATGACACCTTGGGTAAGGGTCTTCTACTGTAGCCTCAGGCCTACAAATGCTTTGTGAATGGATTTGTTAGATGGAAACTGAAAGAAGCCTGTTGTATACACACATAAATACATGCACACATAAACATGTGTATATATATATGTGTGTGTGTTTGTATATATATATATATATATATATATATATGTCCATATGTGTTAGTACTTGTGTTTGTGTTTGCCCCCATCCCCCACCCCATTGGCTTAACAATTTGTGTTGTTTTTTTTACATCCTAGTAACTTAGCAGTTCATCAAAACAGTCCAACAAAATAAGTACCAGGTTTAAAAAAAACATAATAAAAAAAGTTCTGAGGTTGATTTGTTTGACTAAACTACTGCAGCATGGCTACACTCTGGTGACTGAAACTCATTCTTTTTATTAGAATCTAGGACCACATTATCCAACATATCCTTTATTTTTGTGCTTTTGTCACAGGTGGTGGTCACAATGGAAGCAAACAAGGTGGACTCTATCAGATACCAAGAAGTTGTTCCTCTCCACTTAACATTCATGATATGTGCCTCAGCACAATGTGTGGAGTTAATGTGGTTATTGATTAACGAGATTGTTAATTAAGACATGACTGTTTCTACAAATTTAACAACAAATGCTGGAAAACAACACCAAAATGGTGTGACAGGCAGATGGCTAGCAACATTAAGGAAGTTTCCTTTCTATGAGAATGGGTTTGTAGTTTGCATGCTTCCGTTTCTTAGAGAAGGTAATTATAGGAGAGATTTTCATTTATGTTATTTTTATATGATATATATATATATATATATATATATATATATACACACATATATATATCACAATTTGTGAAGAACAGCTTACCATTGATTATAGGTTAGCAAGAGGTCAGTAGATGGTTCATTGCATTCCTGAGGGCATGAGTGACAAGAGAGCATCTGTTTCTCCATGGACTTCATTCAAAAAGCACCAGGTCTTCATTCACTGATGTGTACATCCTCTGCTGATAAATATTGGTACAAGAAGATACAAGCATAAACACATACACGTGTGTGTGTGTGTGTGTGTGTGTGTGTGTGTGTGTGTGTATATATATATATATATATTGGTTATCACACTACAGATTATACTACAAAGCTCATGCCATTCCCTTGTCTCAAATTAGGTGCTATAAATTTTTATATGCATTATATTACATTATAATTTGATATATTAAAACAGTATAATAAAATCATTATATAATTTTAATATAACATATTGTATTACATAATGCATATTTTCTCTCTCTT